>NW_004444271.1:472619-566318 GCF_000243295.1 Trichechus manatus latirostris | reverse complement strand
GGATTCTTTGGGGTTTTCTGTGTAGAAGATCATATCATCTGCGAATAGAGATACTTTGACTTCTTCCCTATCTATTTGGATGTCCTTGATTTCTTTTTTCTAGCCTAACTGCTCTGGCTAGGACCTCCAGCACGAAGTTGTATAATAGTGGTGATAGAGGGCATCCTTATCTGGTTCCTATTCTCAAGGGGAATGCTTTCAAAGTTTCTCCATTTAGGATGATGTTGGCTTTTTGTTTTGTATAAATGCTCTTAATTATATTGAGGAATTTCCCTTTTATTCCTATTTTATTGAGCATTTTTATCATGAATGGGTGTTGGACTTTGTCGAATGCCTTTTCTGCATCGATTGATAAGATCATGTGCTTCTTGTCTTTTGTTTTATTTACTTGATGGATTATATTGATTGTTTTTCTAATGTTCAACCATCCCCGCATACCTGGTATAAATCCCACTTGGTCATGGTGAATTATTTTTTTGATATGTTGCTGAATTCTATTGGCTAAAATTTTGTTGAGGATTTTTGTGTCAATGTTCATGAGGGATATCGGTCTGTAATTTTCTTTTCTTGTTGTGTCTTTACCTGTTTTTGGTATCAGGGTTATCCTGGCTTCAAAGAATGAGTTTGGGAGTATTCCATCCATTTCTATTCTCTGAAATACCTTTAGTAGAAGTGGTGTTATCTCTTCTCTGAAAATTTGGTAAAATTCTCCAGTGAAGCCATCCAGGCCAGGGATTTGTTTTTGTTGGCAGTTTTTTAATAACCTTTTCAATCTCTTCTTTTGTTATGGGTTTATTTAGTTGTTCTACCTCTGTTTGTGTTAATTTAGGTAGGTAGTGAGTTTCTAGAAATTTGTCCATTTCCTCTAGGTTTTCAAATTTGTCAGAGTACAATTTTTCATAGTAATCTGTTATGATTCTTTTAGTTTTAGTTGGGTCTGTTTTGATATCACCCATCTCATTTCTTATACGGGTTATCTGCTTCCTCTCCAGTTTTTCTTTTGTCAGTTTGGCCAATGGTTTATCAATTTTATTGATCTTTTCCAAGAACCAGCTTTTGGACTTGTTAACTCTTTCAATTGTTTTTCTACTCTCTGTTTCATTTAATTCTGCTCTAATTCTTATTATTTTCTTCCTTCTGGCACCTGTGGGCTTCTCTTGCTGCTCTCTTTCTACTTGTTCCAGTTGTAGGGTTAATGCTTTGATTATGACCCTTTCTTCTTTTTGGATGTGTGCATTTATTCTTGCCCATGTTTTAATTGGGTTGTCTTTTTGTTGTTGAGGTTAGCAGTGTCTTGTAGATTTTAGAGATTAGATGCTGATCAGATTTTTTGTAGCCAAAAATTTTTTCCCGGTCTGTAGTTTGTCTCTTGACTGTTTTGGTGAAGTCTTTTGATGAGCATAAGTGTTTGATTTTTAGGAGCTCCCATTTATCTAGTGTCTCTTCTGGTGCTTGTGCATTGTTACTTATGGTTCGTGTTGTGTTTATGCCACATATTAGGGCTCCTAGTGCTGTCTCTATTTTTTCTTCCATGATCTTTATCATTTTCGATTTTATATTTAAGTCTTTGATCCATTTTGAGTTAGTTTTTGTGTACAGTGTGAGATATTTGTCTTGTTCCAGTTTTTTGCTGTTGTATATCCAGTTATGCCAGTACCATTTGTTAAAGAGACTATCTTTTCCCCAATTAACGGACTTTGGGCCTTTGTCAAATATCAGCTGCTCGTAGGTGGATGAATTTATGTCTGGATTCTCAATTCAGTTCCTTTGGTCTGTGTATCTGTTGTTGTACCAGTACCAGCCTGTTTTGACTATCGTGGCAGTATAATAGTTTCTAAAAAGCAGGTAGAGTGAGGCCTCCCACTTTGTTCTTCTTCTTGAGTAATGCTTTACTTATCTGGGACCTCTTCCCTTTGCATATGAAGTTGGTGATTTGTTTCTCCAGCTCATTAAAAAATGCCGTTGAAATTTGGATTGGGATTGCATTGTATCTGTAGATCGCTTTGGGTAGAATTCACATTTTCTTAATGCTGAGTCTTCCTATCCATGAGCAAGCAATGTTTTTCCACTTATGCAGATCTCTTTTGGTTTCTTGCAGTAGTGTCTTGTCATTTTCATTTAAAAAGTCATAAAATTATTAAATATAATTGCGGTTTGTTTCCATGAAACAGAAAAGAAGTTTTAGAATTTTGAATAATGTTGTTAATATTAAGACAAATAGAGACTATAAATCACCTAATGTCTATCAATTTAATGAGAAGTATTGAAAAACATGTTTTTCCTTGTGTCAAATCATGACTCTGACAGGCCTGTCAAATGCTTCTGGTACAAGAATATTCTAAAATCAGTAATTGCTTTAAAAATCATTAGAATAATTTAGTGAAAGGCCAGCACTATAACTTATATTGCTTTGACAGTGTTTAATAATAAAGTTTAATTTTATTTAGAGAATGAAAGAGAATGTTTGATATATGTATAAATGTATATCACTATGTTGTTAGTTTTAGGTGCCATAGTGTGGGTTCTGACTCATAGTGACTCTGTGTATAACAGAACAAAATCTTGCCTGGTCCTATGCCATCCTCACAAGAGAAGGTTTGTTTGAGCCCATTGTTGCAGCCACTGTGTCAGTCCATCTTGTTGAGGGTCTTCCTCTTTTTCTCTCACCCTCTACCAAGCATGATGTCCTCCTCTAAGGATTGGTCCCTCCTGATAACGTTGGCACGGTGGTTAAGATCTATGGCGAGCTACAAACCAAAACGTCAGGAGTTCAAATCCATCAACCACTCCTTGGAAACCCTATGGGGCAGTTCTACTCTGTTCTATATGTTCACTATGAGTCAGCAACAGGTTTTTTTTTTTTTCTTTATAATTGTCCAAAATAAGCGAGACAAGTCTTGCCATTCTAGCTTCTAAGAAGTATCCTTAGAAGTATTCTGGCTGTACTTTTTCCAAGACAGATTTGTGTGTTCTTCTGACCTTCCATGTATATTCAACATTTTTGGCCAACACCATAATTCGAATGTGTCAGTTCTTCTTTGGTCTTCTCATTTATTGTCCACCTTTCCTATGCATATGAGTCAATTGCAAATACCATGGCTTGGGTCAGACATACCAGAGTCCTCAGAGTGACATGTATTCTTTTTAACACTTTAAAGAGGTCTTTTGATAGCGCAGTGGTTAAGTACTCGGCTGCTTACAAAAGGTCGGCGATTCGAACCTACCAGCTGCTGCATGGGAGAAAGATTAGGCAGTCTGCCTCCATAATGATTACAGTCTTGGAAACCCTAGGGGCAGTTCTTTTCTGTCCTATAGGGTCACCACGAGCCGAAATGGACTCGACAGCAATAGGTATGTCACCATACTAGTTGTGAAATATTCTGAATATTATCCTTAAATACAAGTAGAAATTGAATATAGCCTTTTCTTTGGGGCAGTTCCGATTATTAGGAAGATAGATATTTAAGGATAAAGTTAAATGAAACAGGTAAGAATAATAATAGTGGCAGACAAGAATGTTATATGAACTAACTGAGAACACATAGTCAAGTTCTTTTGAGGTCAATATGCCATTTTTGTGTTAAGGGAAGATATGTGGACAGATGGATAAAATTTTCCATATTGCTCTCTCATTCCCATTTTCATGTTTTCTTGTGTAACTGGCAAGATTGGATGGAGTTTTTTCTATAAACTTCAAACTTGAAGTTTTTAGAATACGGAGAATTCTCCTTAAGGAAAAGGATGTACAATTATGAGTGCAAAATTAGTTTTGAAAGTGAATATTTCTAACAAGAAAAGAAATTACAAGAAATTAGCAGCCTTGGAGCTTCTGGTCCCTTGAGTAATCTACCATAAATGGTTACATAGAAAAGCTTGCCAATTGCAGCTTGCTATACTTGTCCTCCTAGAATATCTGACAACACCCAGAAATTCCCAACCCTCTCAGGGGATCTGCAAAGAGGGGTCATATGCTTCATGGTCAATCTCCTTCTGTTGATTGGTGACACTCTTTCTTGATCTCCCCTTTAATTTCCATATTCTCTGTTTGTTTTCCACTTATTTTTTTCACCTGTTGTATGTCCATTCTGCAAATTTTTATTAAGTTTGTTAGATGTATTAAGCACAATAATCAGTGTATTTAAAGACACATGTAACATAAATTCTGCCCTCAAGAAGTTAACAGTCCAAGAGAAACTGACATGCAAGTTAAAATAATATAACATAAGGCAATTAGTATTATAGTAGATATGTGCTATGTATTTTAGAATAGGTACACAGACTAACAATGGACGATTATGTCTGGGGAAATAGGAAAGACTGTGTGTAGATGAAAAAGCTTGGACTGAATTGTGGAAGGTTGGAAAATTGTTGATAGGTAGGAAAGGGTAGGAAAAGCATTTGAGCAGAGCCATGTTGGAGGGCAGAGGGTGATTACAAAACAAACAAGAAAACCACAGAAGCTCAGCAGAGGTTTAGACACTAAGAGAAAAGAGTTAGCAGGACCAGGGTGGAGAATAGGAGAAAGGTCATGGATCTCATGATGAAAAGTTGTTATGCCAACCTAAGGAGCTTGTGCCTGTTGTAAGGAAGCACTGATGTATTAGAGACAGAAGCTCCATTTGATCAGATTGTATTTTAGAAAGATAATTCTGAAAGAGATATGGAGGATGCATTTGTAAGATGAAGTTTGAAAAAGGAGGTGGAAAGTCACATTTGGAAAATGTTTTGTAGTTGAAGTTTGATGTAGTTGAAGCCAATTTTGACACTTCTACTTGACTTATGACCATGACGTCTTGAAAGTAAAAAGAGAACAATCTGCTAGAAGATTACAATTCTTTGAATATAGATTTAAATGGTTTAAAAGCTATTTCTTTATTCTAAGTAAAGCAAAATCCTCATTATTTTTTCTTTTGATTAATGGTCCAAGGGGATAGAAAACTACTCACAAACAAAAGCTGAACATGAAAGCGTTATTCATTGTAACAGTTTTCCTCCAAGAATATGGTTAACATTTTGTGAAACTGACAACACTCCAATGCCCCAGAGACCTAAACGGTTGTGAACAACATGGCCAAGTTGAAAAGTCATGTACATTGCTGTTGCCCAACATAGCCTGAGTTGGTTTTCCTCCTTTGCAACAAGCAACCAGGTAGCTAGGGAAAAAAAAAAAAAAAGGAGCTGCTGAGGAATGGAGGCTGAACGGAAGCTCTAGGAGCATGATGGGGACTCAGTTAGTTGAATGAAACGCACAATAAGGCCAAGATATACAACATCTAAAGTGTAGAGAAATACAATATTGGAAGGATGCTAGAGAAGGCAAAATTCCACCATCATTTAAAAAGTGGTAGAAAAATCAGCAAGCTTCTTTATGATGAAGTACTGAAAACTAGATCACACATCCTTTCTTCATTCATTATTTTTTAAACATTGTTGGTTGCTGTGCAGTTGTCTCTGACGCCTAGTGACCTTATGTATAACAGAATGATATGTTTGCCCAGTCTTGTGCCATCTGCATGATCATTGATATGTTTGAGTCCATCACTGTGGCTATCGTGTCAATCCATTTCATAGAGGGTTTCCCTGGTTTTCAATGACTTTCTGCTTCATCAAACATGATGTCCTTCTCTAGCGACTGAATTGGTCTTTTGAACGTTACTCAACACCAATTTGTTATCATTAAAAAAAAAAAAAAACCCGTTGCCAGCAAGTGAATTCCAACTCATAGTGACCATATAGGACAGAGTAGAACTGCCCCATAGAGTTTCCAAGGATTGCCTGGTGGATTTGAACTGCCATCCTTTTGGTTAGCAGCCATAGCACTTAACCACTACACAACCAGGGGTGTTGTCTTTAGGCCCTTTTAAAGATACCAATCCACTTAAGAAAACAAGTGCTTAAAAAAATGCTTACATCCACTGAGTCATTGAACTAATGTCTGAAATTGATCAAGACAAACCTCCAGTTCCTAATCCCTCTGATTCCTGGTTTGTCACAAATCATAACTCCAGACATTTGCCTTAAAACTGTACCCTGGCTCTATGCATCCTATCTTTGATGACACATTTTACATTTTAGTGCTTTCTTTTGGCTAGGCTTCTGACATTCAATCTCTGGTTCCACCTATATCCTGCTCCAGCCCCATTGGACTGACCAGTTGGTAGCAGATACAATGCACAAAAGGAGGGGAACTTTTACTGGGTGAGAAGGTATAGGAAAGGCAGATAAAGTTTTAGACAGAAAGACTAACCAAGATGGTTCCTGTACTCAAAGTAACTTTCACTTTAGCACCAGATATGCATACTAACACTGGAGAATGTAAAAATGGCAAAAAGGGAAAACGCTGAGTATTAACCTAAACTCTAACCTAGCATACTGATGTTATAGAAAGAGAAGCCACTTTCAGATCACAGAGAAACAGCATATTCTCTCAAGTCTGGAAGCAGAGGAGAGGATTGGATGGGGAGGAACACGTCTAAGTGCTGGTTTAGCAGTAGGATTGCAAGTAAAACATTCCCTCTAGTCGAAGGAAGAGATGAGCTCTCTGTCCTTTTTCTCTCACACAGCAAGATATTAGAGCATCTGTGGTATCATGGAAAAAGCAAGGGCTTCCGTTGAATTCAAGTTCTGCCATTTTTTCTGTGACTTTAGGTAAGCCATTTAATTGTTCTAGACCTCAGATTTTATCCTCTGAAAAAAAAAAGAAAATTTAACAATAATTGAGATAAAATGAGATAAGATAATAATGTATGCTAACATATGGAAAGGTTGAATAACTGAATCAGTAGGCCTCATCTTCCCATGACAAGAGTACATTTATAAATAACTGGTATATTTATTTTTTACACTAGGATAAAGTCTTATGAAAAATTATAAGTCAAAATTAAGAGAGACAAATTTTGTGACATCTCTTTTAGATTTTCTAGTTAGTTAGACCCGAAAAAAATCTATCTAAAAAGTTAAGACAAAGGGAGAATTTTACTGATTTGGCTTCAAACACAAACAACCTTTCAAATCTAGCTTTCTTTGATAATATTTACCTACACTTCACTCTCAACTTTGTTTCTGAATTGTTTTAGAACTTAGGAAGCTCGATCTAAAAATATAATTTAGGCCACATCAATCTAGATCTAATCTGACTCCATTTAGGCATGGACATGTACTAATTCATATAATTAATTATATGAGTTTCATGGCAGTGAAACATCATTTGAAATGCTATATATATTGTAGTAACTATTTTATCCCACACTACTTCACATAGGGGGCTCTGGTGTTAAGAGCTCAGCTGTTAACCAAAAGTTCAGCAGTTGGAATCCACCACCAACTGCTCCTTGGAAACCCTATGGAGCAGTTCTCCTATAGGGTCGCTATGAGTCACAATTGACTTGACGGCAACAGGTTTTTTGGACTTCACATCAACTAAAGCAACTGATATCTATTATTTTTGTATGACATTTGAATGCCAGATTTCTTGAAATTTTCTATTTGTTATAGACAAAGCTTGATATTTATCTTTCTATTTTCAAAATATTTCTAATTAAGTCCTAGAAAGCTCTTTAATTTACTTATAAAATTATGTATGCAGCCATTATAAGGAGTCCCTGGGTGGTGCAAACAGTTAACCAGCTCAGCTACTAACCAAAAGAATGAAAGTCATGGTCCACCCAGAGGCACCTCATAAGAAATTCCTGGTGATCTATTTGCAAAAAAATCAGCCATGGAAAACTTATTATGCTAAGGGAAATAAGTCAGTCACAAAGGGACCTATATTGTATAATTTCACTTATATGGAATATCTAGGATAGACAAGTGTATATAACCCATGGTTTATCAGTGGTTACCAGGGGCTGGGGGGAAGGAGGGAAAAAGGGGAACTTACTGTTTAGGGGGCACTGAGCTTCTGTTAGGGGTGATGGGAAAACCTGGAAACAGATAATGTTAATTGTTGAACATGATAAATATAACTAATGTCACTGAAAAGTACATGTGAAGAATGAAAAGGCAAACAACTTGTTACATATATAATTATAACAATTAAAAAAAATTGGTTGTTAAAAAACAAAAACCCTATGGAGCATAGTTCTACTCTGAAACACATGGAGTCACGGTGAGTCAGAATGGACTCCAAGGCATCTGGTAGCCGTTATAAAGCTGAGTATACAATAGGGCTGTGGAAAATATTTTCATTTTCTATGTGTGTGTGTCTCTCTGTGTGTGTCTGTATGTATGTGTGACTGTTGTATATATAAATATTTTTAAAATAAAGAAATATAAAATACATGAAATGGGTTTTGGTTAATTTAAAAGAAATAAGTAAAACAAATTTCTTAATTATTCTTATTTAACAGTCTTATATGTGGGTAAAAAAAGGAGCTAGGTACTGAAATACTCTTTTTCAGGTATGTTTGCTTAACATGCATTATATCTTGACAGATATTTTAAAGAAAACTACTTACTTTGATTTTCCCATTCTGGGCCTCAGAATCCATAGTAGTTTCCAGATCAAGTAAACTGAACCTGATATTTGCCTTTAAAATGCCAGGATGATTCTCTAGCTCAGACTCTACAAAACGAATAAAAGACTTTGTTGTGACACTGATTCCATAGGATGAAACAGAGAATATATATAGCTTACTATGCATAATAATTGCCAGCAGTTATTGAGCATATAGTATGCTAGCGATTTTGCATCTATTCTCTTTTCATTGTGAGGGCATTCCTGGTTCAGTGGTAGAATTCTTGCCTTCAATACAGGAAACTGGGTTTGATTTCTAGCCAGTGCACCTCGTGAGCAGCCACTACTGATCGTCGTTGGAGGCTTACGTATTACTATGATGCTGAACAGGTTTCAGTGGAGCTTCCAAAATAAGACAAACTAGAAAAAAAAGGCCTGGTTACCTACTTCCAAAAATCAACCATTGAAAACCCTATGGATTACAATGGTTTGATCCGCAGCTGATCATGAGGATGGCGCAGGACCAGGCAGCATTTTATTCCACTGTGTATGGGATCATCCTGAGTCAGGGGCTGACTCCATGGCAGCTAATAACAACAAAAAATCTTTTTTACTCTTGTGAAAACTTACAGGTTAAGTATACTTTATCATTCCCATTTCATAACTGAAGCTTGGAAAGCTTGTTCGATTTTCCGGTTGGTTGGATCTGAAGATCTAAAAGGTTAAGACAGGGAAAAATCTACTGATCTGGCTTCAAATACAAGTACCTTTCTGAAATCAGTTTTACTTGACAATATATATCCAAATTTTCCTCTCCAAACTGTTTCTGAATTGTTTTAGAACTTAGGCAGTATGAACTTTCAAAATATAATTTAGGTCACATCAGTCTCCTGCTTAAAAACCTCCAGTAGTGCCCCACTGAAATCAGAATAAAACCCAAACTTGTGAACATGTCCTACAAGGCCATGCAGCATATATCTCTTAACTACCTCTCTAACCTTGTCATGTACTATTCTCCTTCTTGCCCCTATGGCCTTATTTTAAACATGCACGGCTCATTCCTGTTCCAAGACCTTTGCACTTGTAGATCTTAGGATACACTTCTTAGAATATGCTTCCCCTAGACATTTCTGCTTTCTTACTGTTTTTCACCATTTCATTTTCATTAGAACATCTTCTCCAAGGAGAAGGTCTAGGACACTCATTCTGTACAATTTTAGCCAAATGAACCTATCCTCCGTCTTCCCTAGTACTCTCTATATTCCCCTATACTGTTATTTTTTTCATAGTGCCCATCATTATTTAAAATTATCTTGTGTGTTTGTCCATATGATTATCATCTGTCTTTCTCAGCATCACTAGGTCATGGATTATACCTGTCTTGTTATTGACTCTCACCAGTGCCTAGGACAGTGCCTGATACATTGAAAAATGCTGTGTACATATTCAGTGAATGAATAAATGAAATTCGATGTGGCAATAAATTAATGTTAAGAAACATATTAATTCTTGGACTCATATGACCTCAGCATTGCAAAAAAGTAAAAAAAGAATCATAATTTAGAAAACTTTTTGAGGTTAGATGCCTCACATTATAAAGAAGTCTGAGGAAATCTAAGAGGCTCGTTTCCTCACCCTTCAGAGTAGAGCACTAAAGACAATGCTATTAAACACATAGTGTATCCAACATCTTAATATTTTAAACACTCTTTACTTGTAACTTTCAAAGAAACTTTCAGTATCTAATTTATGCAGACGAAACATTCATTTGAAATCACATTGATTACTTTTTTCTCCTAGTTTCAATGATTGATTTTAATCTGCATATTTAATAGAATTATTCCATTTAAATTATTTCTATTTATTATTTCTCCCCCCTAATTTTTATGCATAAGCATATGTTTGAGTGATGTTTACCAAATGTTAAAGATAGTTATGTCTGGGTTGAAGGATTTTCTACCTTTTTTTAAAATACTTTCATGTATTTCTGTCGCATTTTATAAGTAGTATTTTTCTAACAACTATAATGTCATCAGTATTAAAAACTAAGAAAAGTATTCAACAGTCATCTTAATTTACCACAAAAATATCTCCTTTTCCTTAGTAAACCTTATGCGAGCAGTTGGGACATTTATCGCTGCTCACATGGTCTTTGTGATACTAATGGGAAGAGAGCGATGCATTTGGGTTGTGCAGGGCTCAGGTTAGCTTTTAACTGCATGATCTTGACCCTTTGAGCTGATAGATGCAACATCCTTTCTTCCTTAGCCTCTTAAATGGCTCTTCCCATTTTCTAAAGTCTATCTGTCTTGGTTAACTAATGCTGCCACAACCCAGATAACACAAGTGGGTGGTTTGAAGAACAGGAATTTATTTTTCACAATTCCGGAGATTAGATGTCCAAATTCAGGGTGAGCCTCTAGTGGGAGGTCCTTCCTTGTCAGTAGTCCCATGAGGTCCTTGGCATTTCCTTGGTGCTCCTTGGTGCTTATCTTTTCCTTGCGTGTGTCTTCGTGTCCATTCTGGTCTTCTTATATCTCAGAAGTGATAAGGTATAGGACTCATCCTACACTGGTATGACCTCATTAATATAACTAAAGAAAAACACCTATTTCCAAACGAGGTCATATTTACAAGTACAGGGGTAAGGATTTCAATGCATATTTTTTGGGGGACACATTTCAATCTCTTGAAAGCTGTCTCTTCACCTCCATTATTGCTGCTTGTAGTCTTCACTTCGCCTCAGCTGTCTGAATGCTCCTCTTTGGTTTACTTTATCACATTTTTATTATCTCCTCTTTCCCCTGCCCCTGCCCCTTGTTTCCTCCTTGTTAGATTTGATGAGCGTCTATACTCTACAGTATGAGAAAGTGGGAGTTTTTAAAAAATTTTTTTTAAGGAAAAAGGGTTTGAATTGCAAAACTTGGATTCTTAGATACTTATGATGAAATATGTAAAAAATATGCTTAGTTATACCTTTGCATGACAAATTGTTAGAGCATGATAATGAAGTGATGATGGAATCCACTGGCTCATAGATTGGGGAGAAAAGATTGTAGAACGGTCAGAGAGAAAGCAGGAATAGAAGCTGGGTGATAACTAAGGGGGCTATGGAAGTGAGGGTGTTGAGATTCTGAATATACTTTGAGGAACAGCCCATAGCTCTAAGGGCTGAAGCTATGAGAAATGAACTAGGAATGGCTCTATTTATTTTCCTGAAAAATTATATGCTATTTTCTGAAATATTAATAAGGAATGCTAACCTTAATGAAGCACTTGATACCTGTACTGACTCATTTCAATGTCCCATCAACCCTATAGGTTGATAGTTTTATGATCTGCATTTTTCAAATGAGAAAACTGAAGCATAGAGAGAGTCATAGCTAGCTACTAGATCATCTAACTAGTAGTAAGTGGCACAGCCAGGATTTGAACACTTGTAATTTATTAACCACTATACTTTTTCCTGGTGGTATAGTAGTTAAGAGTTCAAATGTTAACTAAAAGGTTGGCAGTTTGAATCCACCAGCTGCTCCTTAGAAACCCTATAGGGCAGTTCTACTCTGTCCTATGGATTGCTGTGAGTCAGAATTGACCTGACCGTAACGGGCTTGGTTTTTATATATGGGGAATATGGCGGAAATAAAAGTTTAGGTTACATGGTAACGCTGCATGCCTATTAAACATGCAAGGGGCAAGTGTTTGGCGATCAGGAAAGCGTCATAAAGAAATAAATTAGAAAATATTTAGGTTTTTCTATTGGGCACATGTTATTTGTAACAGAATGGCATTATGTGTAACTGATTTGGCCTCCCTTTGCCTTCCACTTTTGGATCTTCTAAGGTGTCTCCAATACTCAGCAATCAAAATATGTTTTGTTTATCCTAGTGAGAAAACCATGAGTAAAGATTTTAGACCATATCATTCTCAAAAAAAGGGGAGATTCCTACACGTTTTGGATCTTTGTGCCACAGTGTGGTCATATTAACAAATATAACTAATTCTTTTACACAGCTCTTTACTTGACTTTTGGAATCCCTGAGTGATACAAATGTTTAACGTGCTTGGCTGCTAAGCAAAATGTTGGATGTTAGACTCCACCCAGAGGTGCCTCTGAAGAAAGTCCTGGAGATCTAGCTCCAAAAAAATCATCTGTTGAAAACCCTTTGGTGCATAGTTCTACTCTGACACAGAGCAACTGGTTTTACTTAATTTTACAAAGCACTTTTTATACTTCATATAATTTTAATTTTAATTTTCACATTAACTCTACAATGAATATAGTACAGGTATTATTACTCTCAAAGAGGTTAGGTGACTTATCCTGTGTCAAAATGAACATTAGTGGCAGAGGTAGGATTGTAATTAGAGTCCCTTGAGTTCATGTTGCTGTTCTTTCCAAGGGTTTTAGACACGACATTAGAATTGAGAGCCTTGTGTGAATTATATATATCCTGGTGGAAACTCCAGGACTTAATATCATTTAAATGTGCATAAAGTATCTGAGTGGAGAATTCCAGGTAATCTGAAGATACTGATTGAGTTTGTGGTGGTTTTGCATGTGTATGACAGGTCAGGTCTATCCAGACTTTATCTGCAACCATCTTCCTACCATGCTCACAGGATGTTGAGTGGGAGGAAGCGGCCAAGGGTTCGGAGACCCTAGGCATGTGTACACATTTTACTCCCAAGCCCCCTGAAACTCTCAGCTTTGGGGAAGTAGTCTGGACTATACGCAAGGAGTGAAAACTCATTTTGCCCTGCTTTGGACTTAAACCAATGGTTCACACAATTTCTTTCCTATAACGAGTACGTCTTTACTTACAGTGTTTCTGTGGCCATACACAGGTTTTGTAGTTCACTTGCTGTGGTTTAGGATAGTGTTGCTCAAGTTTTTAAGCCTATTTTCTCTTTTGATAAAGATAAACACTCAAACCTTTCTAAAAAACAGAACTCTTCCCCCTCTGACCCTGGGGATTATGAAAAGAGCCATCACTAACGTTTGCACTGGAAATTACCGACCTGAACTACAGGCCTCTTTTGCACCTGGGCTTACACCATATTCCTACGTCTTGACATCTTACCATGGCAGTGGTAAGACTAGGCAGGGGATGAAAACTTAAAAAAACAAAACAAACAAACAAAAAGAAACAGTAGCAGGTTAAATAATCTTTTTCCCCAAAGCTGCCTACAGAAGAGATGATTTAATCTATTGATGCCACTTACAAACCTCTCCAGAATGGGGATCTCTCCCAAGTGGCAGGCAGCCCCTTTCCCCCACTGCACACCTTTTGCAAGGAAATAAGCAATTCAAAAGGAAGACTTGATGCTTAGGGGGCACTGAGCTTCTGTTAAGGGAGATGGAAAAATAAGGAAACGGATAAGGATGATGGTTGAACAACTTGGTGAACGTAAGTAAACATCACTGAACCGTGCATGTGAAGAATGTTGAAATGACAAACGATTTTTTGTTTCATATATATCTATCACAATTACAGAGAGAAAGAGAGTACAAACCAAATACTTTGGAAGCAGGACCCAAAAATAAAGGATATATGGAAAAGCAGGCTTCAGAGAGGAAAGTACGTTTAATGTTGAAAGTGAACATTTGAAGAGCACCTTAGTTCTTGGCTGAAAGTATTATCCTTAACGCAGAGAATACCTGGTTCTCCTCGGGGTTGGAGTAGATTGAAGCAAGAAAGCTGTGTGCCTTTAACTGTGGGAAAAATAAAGACACTGCAAAACAGCGTTCTCTTTGCTTTGTAATTTTAGAAAGCTAAGCATTTATTTAAATGATTAAAAAGGCTAATTATGAGCATGTATTGGTTTACAGCTTACATCTTTCCTTGGGGCACATTCTGTTTTTCATTTCCCTTACTTGTTCCTCATGTCTGTAGTTTTGAACGGCAACTCACTGCAGAGATCCCAGAGTTAAGTAGGGAGAGAAATCGTTTCAGCTTAAGCATGTTAAGTTTGGATGAGGGCACAGAATTCTGGAAGAAATTGAAACTTACAATTGCACTTAATTGCTTTTAACCCTTCAACATATTGTGTAGAAGTATATAGGCTAATAATATATACTGTTGCACTGTGCAGATGTTAAAATGTAAAATCATTTAAATGCAAACAGCGCTTGTCACCCCATCAACTATTCAAATTGTCAGAGATGTATCAGCCAACCCTAACTACCCTCTGCAGGCAATCTGGAGCCAGCCTGCTGTTTAATAACCAGCATTTAACAAGAAATAACATGTAGATGTGGTGTGCGGTTTAAAACATTGTGTTAAGCGTCATTAAAACTCAGTCTCCTAAGAGCCTTATTAAAAGAGCCCTTTCCTCACAGTAATAAAACATTTCTCTGTGACTGTTTCGATCTAGCTGCTAACAATACAAACAAAATGCCTCTTAATTTAGCATCCCACTAGAGGGCCATTGTGATTGTAGAACTGTAAAGGCAGTGGGGAGAAAAAAAACCCTAAACTACCCTTCCCAAATCCTACCTAATCAGTGAAACTGAAGCACTAGGAGCCTTTGATTTTAGAGTTTATTTTTAGTCTTTTTTCTTTTTTCCTCTTCCCTTACACTCTCTGCATAGTTCTTATTTGTTTCAGGCTGTACCTTTGTTCAAGACTCTGAGGAAAGGTTGTTGGTGGTGTACAAATAGGCCCTGCATCATGGGGTCAGCACTCTGTAGTTGTTGGATGGGCTGATATAGTTCCCCAAACAATTAATACATGAAACACCTCCTGTAAGCATTTCATCTGATCTTGATCCTAATATTTATTTGGAAAGAAAAAGAAATCTGCTTACCCTACAATTATTTGGAAGTCCTCCATTCCTGTTATTACAAGAGAAAAATACATGCATAATTGTGTCAATTAATACGGGTAACAATTGAAATCTTCTATAACAGAAACACAGAACCATTCAATTCTGTTTCAAAT
The DNA here is from genome assembly GCF_000243295.1 of Trichechus manatus latirostris. Lineage (NCBI taxonomy): Eukaryota > Metazoa > Chordata > Mammalia > Sirenia > Trichechidae > Trichechus > Trichechus manatus. The sequence goes on along the minus strand of NW_004444271.1, from coordinate 550,919 downwards.
CTTCCTCCTTTGAAAATGGGTATGCAAATTTTCTCTGTACAGCTATCCTCTCCTTCATAACAGTTGCAGAGCTTACGAAACTGACAAATCACCATGATAATTTGATAGAGGAAGCTAACAAATTAGATTTAGGAAGATCCCATTCTAATATCTTGGTTTACTGAACCTACAGTATTCAAAGTGACTCAAGTGGAGGCATATAGGATTTTAAGTAGCCAGATGATTGGACTCTGCCTTTGCTTTCTTTCAAAATGGATTACCAAGGCATGAGAAATTATTTTATCACGTTTTTAGTTAGTCTTGCCTAAAAAATTGAGAAAAGATGTCAAGCATGATGCTTCTATTTTCACTCATGCTGTTTATCCAAATACTAGAAGAAGTAGTATTTGTGTCCCACATTATTTAAATTTCCCTGAAGCCTAGAATATCTCTGTAATGCTTGTAATAATTCACGGTATTTGTCACAGAAATGTTGGGGTTCAGGAATATAGTATTTGGGATTCAAAATTATATTAATCATACTTTTTAGTTAAAGGAGGATGATTTACCTTTAATATATATTTGAATATATTAGAAATATTCATGTCCCTCACAAACATTAAAATTATCTCTAGTTAGGATATATACTTAGTTTTTATATCTTGTTTCAATAATGTGAGCCACAGATATTATTCTGAATATTATTTGGTAGGCCATATCAACTAGTGATATTACTCTTACTGTAAATTTTCTCTAGAAATATTTAAATTGAGATATATGAAAATTTTGTAGGTCAGAAATGATCAACAGTAACTTAAATGCCAGATTCTCTGAAAATGCAGATTAAGGTTCAGTCTTTCCCATGAAAGGATGACTTTAATGTATATGTATTTTTGTAATATATTCTTCCTAAAAACTCAGAGGACCCATAAAAGCCCCATCAGTAAGCCAAGCGCTTCTTTAAAACAGTTCAGTTTGAAAGTACATGCTGACAGTGAAGGACAAAAGGGATGGGAGATTGAATTACTTACCTGTAAAAGCGATGTCTCAAGAGTGTGCCTCATGTCCTTTAGAAGAGAATGTTGTATTTTCATTACACACACACACATATATATATATATGGACTTCCTGGCAAAGCTCGCTTGCTTGCTCTGGATCCTGCATGCAGCTCGTCATCATCTGTCCTCTGGTTTTTGGGACTTGAGCCTGTGACCTGCTGTGTGACCTGCCAATCTTGGATTCATAAGCTCCTTCAGCTACATGAGTCAGAAGAAGCCTCCAGCCTGAAGCCTGACCCACAGACTTGGTACTTGCCAGCCTCTATGACCACATGAGCCATTTCCTTGAGATAAATTTCTCTCTCTCTTTATAACACACACACACGCACGTATGTGTGTATGTATGCATATGCTTCACTGGTTTTGCTTTTCTAGAGAATCCAGCCTAAGACACTATTTTATATCCTAATAGGTAAGGTTGTTAATTCACTACCTTTTTACCACATTAAAATTCTCTCAGGGCCCAATAAAATCTGCCAGTTTATTCACACGAGGCCCTCTGATGACAGACCCAATCCTAAAGTGTATAATATAATTATAATGTAGAACGTGAAATCCATTCACACCAGTATGATATATTACCTGCACCCAAATGTATTTTTCTTTGAATCCCTTCCATATTATGTTCCTATGTGACATTTTCTTTGTCCACCACTTCATCTTCTTAAGCACTATCTGCTTCAGCAAATTAGAGAATTTACACAATATTCTATCTCAATAGAAAGTATGTTATCTAAAGTTAGCCTACCACAAAGGTGTTATGGAATGTGCAGATTTAAGGTAAACTAGATATTTACATTTTAACCCTCAAAAATAAAATTTCATATAGGTCTTATGATAATTTTTCACAAACGAACAAGTTCAAAACATTACTCTTTTTTCTATCAAATATTGATATGGCACATATGGTTAAGTGCTCGACTACTAGTCAAAAGGTTGGTGTTTGACATTAGAGAAATGCAGATCAAAACTATGATGAGATATCATCTCACCCTGACATTATTGGCACAAATAAAAGGAAAAAAAACAAAACAAAACAGAAAATAACAAGTGTTGGAGAGGTAGTGGATTGATTGGAACTCTTCTGCACTGCTAGTGGGAATGTAAAATGATACAACCACAAAGGAACATGATATGGCACCTCCTTAAAAAGCTAGAAATAGAAATACCATATGATCCAACAATCTCATTCTTAGGAATATATCCTAGAGAAATAAGAGCTGTCAAATGAATAGACATATGCACACTCATGTTCATTGCAGCATTATTCACAATAGCAAAAAGATGCAAACAACCTAAGTGCCTATCAACAGATGAATGGATAAATAAATTATGATATATACACACAATGTAATACTTCGCAATGATAAAGAACTATGATGAATCCATAAAACATCTCACAACATGGATGAATCTGGAGGACATTAGGCTGAGTGAAATAAGTCAATCATAAAAGGACAAATATTGTATGAGACTACTATAAAAACTCTAGAAAAGGTCTACACACAGAGAAAATAATATTTGATGGTTATGAGGGAGGACGGGGTGGAGAGGGGGAATCACTAGCTAGACAGTAAAGAAGTGTTAACTTTGGTGAAGGGAAAGACAACACACAACATTGGGGAAGTCAGCACGACTTGAACAAGGCAAAATCATAGAAGCTTCCTAGACACACCCAAACATCTTGAGAGACCAAGTTACTAGGCCTGAGGGCTAGGGACCATAGTGTCCAGGGACATCTAGGTCAATTGGCATAATATAGTTCATAAAGAACATGTTCTACCTCCTGCCTTGATGAGTATCATTTGGGGTCTTAAAAGCTTGTAAGCGGCCATCTAAGATACATCTATTGGTCCCATCATGTCTGGAGCAAAGGAGAATGAAGAAAACAAAAGACACAAAGAAAATATTAGTCCAAAATACTAATGGACCACATGAAAAACAGCCTCCACCAGGTTGAACCCAGAAGAATGAGATGATGCTCAGCTACCACCACTAATTGCTCTGACAGGGATCACAATAAAGAGTCCTGGACAGAGCAGGAGAAAAACGTAGAACAAAATTCAAATTCACAAAAAAAGACCAGACTTACTGGTTTTACAGAGACTGAAGGAACCCTGAGACTATAGCCCCTGGACACTCTGCTAATTCAGAACTGAAGCCACTCCTGAAGTCTACCTTTCAGCCAAAGATTAGACAAGACTTTAAAACAAACAATAACACACATGAGAAATGTCCTATTTAGTTCAGTCAGGTGTATGAGATGAAATGGGCAACACCTGCCCAAAAGCAAAGACAAGAAGGCAGGAAGGGACAGGAAAACTGGAGGAATGGACACGGACAACTCAGGGTAGAAAGGGAAAGGGGGAGGGTGCTGACACATTGTGGGGATTGCAACCAAAGTCACAAAACAATTTGTGTATAAATTTTTGAATGAAAAACTAAATTGCACTGTAAACTTCCACCTAAAACACAATAAAATTTAAAAAATGTTGGTTTGAATTCACTCAGAGGTGTCTCAGAAAATAGGCCTGGTGATGTGGTTCTGAAAGGTTATAGTCTTGAAAACCCTATGGAGCAGTACTCTGCACAGATGGGGTCACCATGAGTCAAAATCGACCCATCAGCTACTACCAACAACAACATTGATGTACAATAAAAAATATTAGATAAGAACATTAGGGGGCAGTGAGTTTATGTTAATGTGGGAGGAACAACTCAGAAAAAAAGGTAAGAATAGTTGCAACCTGAAGAATGTAAGCAACATCACCGAATTGTACAAGTAGGAACCGTTGAATTGGTGTATGATTTGCTGTGTATATTCTCAACAACAATAACAAAATAAATTTAAAAAAAAAACAATTTATATATATATATATATCTCCCCACATGTCTGTTGGTTTGTCATACTGTGAGGACTTTCGTGTTGCTGTGATGCTGGGATCTCTGCCGCTGGTAGTCAAATACCAGTGGGGTCACTTACAGTGGACAGGTTTCAGCTGAACTTCCAGATGAAGACAGACTAGGAAGAAGGACCAGGCGGTCTACTACTTCTGAAAAGAATTAGCCAGTGAAAACTTTATGAATAGCAGCGGAACATTGTCTGATATAGTACTGGAAGATGAGCCCTTCAGGTTGGAAGTCACTCAAAATACGACTGGGGAAGAGCTGCCTCCTCAAAGTAGAGTCGAACTTAATGCCAAGGATGGAGTAAAGCTTTCAGGACCTCCAATTGTTGATGTGGCAGGACTCAAAAAGAGAAAAAAACAGCTGTAAACACCCATTAATAATTGGAACCTTGAATGTACAAAGTACAAATCTAGGAAAACTAGAAATCGTCAAAACTGAAATGGAATGCATAAGCATCTATATCCTAGGCATTAGCAAGCTGAAATGGACTAGTATTGGCCATTTTGAATCAGACAATCGTATGGTCTACTATGCTGGGAATGGTAACTTGAAGAGGAATGGTGTTGGATTCATAGTCAAAAAGAACATTTTAAGATCTATCCTGAAGTACAACACTGTCAGTGATAGGATAATATCTATTCACCTACAACGAAAACCAGTTAATACGACTATTATTCAAATTTACGCACCAATCACTAAGGCCAAAGATGTAGAAATTGAAGACTTTTACCAACTACTGCAGTCTGAAATTTATTGAACATGCAATCAGAATGCATTGATAATTACTGGTGACTGGAATGCAAAAGTTGGAAACAAAGAAGAAAGATCTGTAGTTGGAAAATATGGCCTTGGTGATAGAAATGATAGTGGAGATAGCATGATAGAATTTTCTAAGACCAATGACTTCTTCATTGCAGATACCTTTTTTCAACAACATAAATGGCAACTTTGTCTCACATACTTTGGACATGTTATCAGGAGGGTCCAATCCCTGGAGAAGGACATCATGTTTGGTAAAGTAGAGGGTCAGGGAAAAAGGACACCTTCAACGTGATGGATTGACAGTCGCTGCAATAATGGGCTGAAGCACAGCAACGATTGTGAGGATGGCCCAAGATAGGGCGATGCTTTGTTCTGCTGTGCATTGGGTTGCTATGAGTTGGAACTGACTCAATGGCGTCTAACAACAACAATAACATAACAACTCCTGACTTAAAGTAATAACCTGCAAGTTACTAAACCTCAACTGAAATACAGGATAAGCCTGAATTATATAAGGCCATGTCCACTGTCATATTTGGTAAAATTAATTGGACATTTGTGTATCATATTATGCTTAGACGTCTTTGCCCTAAGTCTTTGATCACTTTTTCTATCACTCCTAGTTTCTGAATAACTAGAGGAAAGAATCCAGAACTTTCCCCACTGTAGGGAGTTTACTTTCTCCATAGGGGATTTTGCCAATGAGATGTACATCTGTTCTTGCTATTTGAGGTTTCTTTGTTAGTGTGTTTCTCCCCCACAACCAATATCATTTGTCCCCTGTGCATATAGTCACCTTGTTTCTGCCAAATTTTACCAGATGTTGTGTTGCTGAGAGAGGAAGATGGATAAGATCCAAAATCCAGTTCTGCTATCTTCTGCCAATGTTTACCTTAATTCCTTGGGGGTAGATATTTACGGCAAAATCCCTGTATAAAGCATCTCACTTTGACAGTTTCAATATCAATTAAGTTTTATCCTAGTACGTACATGCTGTTATATAATGAGGAGGCCTAACCCAATATCCTAATTATCTTCTAAATCAGGATTATAATGCTATAGTCTTCTGAGTTTCTGTTTCATTTTTTCTGCACATCTGTATGTCTTAGTGAAAATAAACTTGATGTAGAGCTGACCACCTTGAGAAGACCAGTCAAGGGATACAGCTACACAGAGGTTAGCTCCCAGGAGGGAACCAGGAGAATAAATTCCCTGAAATTGTTCTCTCTTCTCCAAACATCTCTCCAGAGATCTCTATTGATTGACTCCAAAACAAGAGGCCACAGCTTCCTAAGTCATAAAGCAGGGAAGGAAAGAGTTGTGAGTAAATCTGGAGGAACCAACAGAAGATACCCTAATGACTTCCCTTTCTCGATGCGGTGAAGATGCACCTAGTGCTTCTGTGCCTATTATTGCACTAGACTTGGATACACTACAGTACATAAAGCTCACACATAGTCTAGTGCAGAAGTCATTCTGGTGATTAGTGTAGCAATATGGAACGAAAGATATAGATTGAGGAGTGCTGGTACCAAAGGACACAAGACATATGTAGATTAAAGACTTGAGAATTACAAATGAAGAATTGTTCCCTTTTGTTTTTATTTTTACAACAAATGGTTGAGTGAAAAACTCTAATAAACTCAAAATTTAATTTAATTTGATTTAATAATGGAAAAGTATCAGTATAGCTCATTTAGGATGTGTAAACAGATTTCATCTTTGATTACATGTGCAAATACTTCCTAAGAAAATAACTGCTTAATTTTGGTTCCGTAGCCATTTCAAGACTTTGAGCCTTATAGTTTCCAAATTTCTGTGTAGTATGATAGCCTATGAAAACAGTGCACATTAATAGGTTGAAAATTATCCAGTCCTGAGTTATTTGTAGGAAAAAAAACAATACTAGCTTTGGAGAGAAGGAAAGTTTCTGTAGAAACCTATCCTATTATGCTATAACTCAAGAGAAACCTGCAATCATCAATTTTGGTGACTCAATTTTATTGCATTACTTTACTTCCAGAAGAATGAACAAATCTGTCTTGGAAGAAGTACTGCTGGAAATTCAAGCTGGATTCAGGAGAGGATGTCAGATGGATCTTGGCTGAAAGCAGAGAATACCAGAAAGGTATTTACCTGTGTTTTATTGACTATGCAAAGGCATTCAACTGTGCGGATCATAACAAATTATGTATAACATTTCAAAGCATGGGAATTCCACAACAACCTGTACACAGAACAAGAGGCAGTCATTCCAACAGAACAAGGGGATGCTGGGGTGCTTTAAAATCAGGAGAAGTGTGCATCACAGTTGTATCCTTTTGCCATATTTATTCAATCTGTATTCTGAGCAAATAATCCAAGAAACTGGACTATATGAAGAAGAATGTGGCATCAGGATTGAGGGAAGACATATTAATAACCTGTGATATGCAGATGACACAATCTTGCTTGCTGAAAGCGAAGTGGACTTGAAGCATTTACTGATGAAGATCAAAGGGTACAGCCTTCAGTATGGATTATACCTCAACATAAAGAAAACAAGCATCCTCACAGGTGGATCAATAAGCAACATCATGATAAATGGAGAAAAGATCGAAGTTATCAAGGATTTCATTTTACTTGAAACCACAATCTATGCCCATGGAAGCAGCAGTCAAGAAATTAAAAAATCATATTGCAAATCTGCTGCAAAATACCTCTTTAAAGTGTTAAAAAGCAAAGATGTCACTTTGAGGACTAAGGTGCATCTAATCCAAGCCATGGCATGTTCAATTGTCTCATATGCTTGCAAAAGCTGGACAATGAGTAAGGAAGACCAAAGAAGAATTGATGCCTTTGAATTATGGTGTTGATGAAGATTATTAAATATAACATTGACTGCCAGAAGAACAAACAAATCTGTCTTGGAAGAAATACAGCCAGAATGCTCCTTAGAAGTGAGGATGGCAAGACTTTGTCTCACATACTTTGGACATGTTATCAGGAGGGACCAGTCCCTGGAGAAGGACATCATGTTTGGTAAAGTAGAGGGTCAGGGAAAGAAAGAAAGACCCTCAAGGAGAGGGATTGACACAATAGTTGCAACAATGGTCTCAAGCATAGCAAGCATTGTGAGGATGAAGCAGTGCTGGGCAGTATTTCGTTCTATTGTACATAGGGTCACTATCAATTGGAACCACCTGGACAGCACCTAACAACAACATCAACAACAAAACTTCTATATCAGTACTACTACTACTACTACTACCACCACCACCATTAATAATAATAATATCCTATAAAAATGTAAAGATTCTGCTCAGGGGGAAAAAAAGGTCTCTTTTGTTTCTGTTAGGATAGGTTTGAGATTCATAGAAGAAGAGATGTAAGTTGAAAAGCACTTCCGTTTTCCATTTGTCTCAAGGATGACTCTGTAAAACTAGAGACCAGTTATTAATATAATATATATTCATCTCTTTGTTTTAAGGATTGTATCATGTCCCTAAGATTATACAGTTTCTTAGTAATGAGATCATGCAAGGAGACTCTCATATCTAGCTTGTGTTCAACTAAAATTCCCATAAATTTTCTATTAATTTATTTGAAGCTAAATCTCTCTTTTAAATGCAATTAAAAACAAACAAGCTCAAGTGCAGGTGGTTGTATTTATTATGATACACTGATTTTTGGTTTATTTTGTTTTGAGTCAGCTACTCTAGTTTATAATATTCTTTATTTGCATTGATTCAACTATTTGGTATATTAACTATTTTTCCTTTTTGTAATTGGATCATAATTTTCATGGGGATAAAGTGAATACAGGACTTTGTGGTTTATCAGTAGTGACATTCCTACAGGCTGACAGTGATTAATTAAGCAGCATCAGCTCTGGAGTTATCTAATGGCACAGTTTTTTAACCTTTTCATTTTTTAACTTCTGTTCAGTGCGTTTCTTAAATACTTATTAAGTCCTGACTTAAAGTGAGCCTGGTAATAGGAACACAAAATAAAGAAGCTATGATTTCCATAGTCAAAGATCTCATAGTACTTGGGAAAACTGTCACATTTACAATTTATTATGGTTAATGTGGTAAATACAAAAGAAATCCTCATAGAAATGACATTTGAATGTTATAGAAAGACATATTGAAGAGTCTATGCCTGGAAGGCTCAATAGGGAGAGTCTTTGGATGGCCTAGAGGCCCAAAGCTTATGTGTATATGACTCACTTTTATTGTTCATTATGGTGTATCAAGAATTATATAATTAATTATCTGTTAGCTTATTTAATCCTCAAAATATTACCAAAATCCTTTGACATGGGTCTCAAGGTCAAATAACTTAGCACTTTGTGGAGCCTGGATCTGAACACTGACATTTTCTCGATAGAGCCTGTGTTCTTTGGGCCAAATTTGAATACACATATATACCATAATGAGAGTGATTAACTTATTCTTGATAGTAACAGAGAAGTATCAAATGGTGATTTAAGAAGGAAAATAACCAATGCAGCTACATATTTAAGAAAGATTATTTCAGAATCCAGCCTGAAAAGTGGAGTCATGAAAGATATTGAAGGAGACTGGAAAAACAGAGTATTTGACTGCTGTCCCTGGGTGGCACAAATGGTTAAGAGCTCAGCTACTAACTGAAAGTTGGCGGTTTGAACCTGCCCAGAGGCACTTTGGATTTGCTTCCAAAAGATCACAGCCTTGAAAACCCTGTGGAGTACAATTCTCTGCTACGCATCATAGGGTCACCATGAGTTGGAATGGACTTATGGACTTCACGGCACTATATATATATTTTAATTGAGGCGAGGAGGGCATGAACTAGGACACGGTTTTACTTGCCCTGATCAGTTCTGCCTCTGTTCCCATAGCCCCACTTAAGAAATGGATCACAAGGATTCCTAAAAAACATTCTCTCTGTTCACCTTTTATCTCAAGGAATTCTTTCCAGTTGCTACTAGCTGAAGCCACTAGTTCTGCAGACCTGACACTTGTGGCTCCATGGTTCCACAAGACAATTTGCACTGTTTCTGATGTCTTGTATTTTATTCTCCTAAATCACAGATTGGATTTCCCAAAGTCATGGATTTCCTAAAGTCATCCTTTTCCACCTTTGCACTGGCTTCATGTTGTACATATCCAGGAATTCCAAATTGTGTCTGAGCACTGAACCCTAGGCTTGGCCAGGACATGTGAAATAAAGTAGAAGGGATATTTCAAGAAGAAACGTAATCCTTACCTTCAAAGCTCTCACTGACTCTCAAAGTAGCTTTTGAGACATCTGTCTTTCCCTATCTCAGTTTTTATAAGTCACACAGACCCATGGGTTTTACCTCTAAAACAGGTAGTGAAGAGTCTAGGTCAATGCGCCACATTATCTAGGCTCCGCTAAGAACAGTGTGGTCCTCTGTGATGCCTACTGTAAACATCTCTTACATATTTTCCATGAGATTTGCTTTCATGTCTAAGTCGACCTCTACAAATGTCTACTTCTACATATACTTAGCAGTTTTTTTTAATACATGGCACTTGTACAGATTCATACATATGACACTGGATGTGTCAATGTATATTTTGTGACTAAAGGTCTCATCTTGGCTAACAGCTATCACAAGAAGAACATAACATTAATTCATTGTGATTTTTTAAATTATATTCATTCTTTTTATCATATGCATTCTTAACATGGATTATTTGCTAAATTAGCACCTTCTGCCTTAACAAGGGGTGTTAGCATATGGAAGCATCTGTTGAGCTTGGCTTCCAGATGCAAAATGCAAAATGTCTGAAATTTAAACATTTGTACAGATATATGGGCACACATTCAATGGCTAGAATCAGCATAGCTCTCATTTAACCAAAATGTTTTGTGGATAAAAGTGTATAAAGAATCACAATTCATGATGATAAAAGCCTTCATTTAATAGATATTAGTAAGTGTTGCCTTTAACTTCACTATATAACAAGTAAATATTCTGGTCACCCCAACAATGGAATTTGCTTGACAGTTGAATTAACCAGGAGAAATTAGAATTAATTTGACAATGCTTTATGAAAGATAAAACTTTATAAAATCAAGTAAGATAATTTAGTGGAGAAGAAGTGGAAAGGAAGTCCACTGCACATGAGTAGACGCAGAATTTTTTTTATTTGGCTTCGAATTTAGGATGCTCCTTCTAAGATACATATAGAAAAAAAAATCAGTATTGAATATATGTAAATAAACCTTATTGTCATCAAGTTGATTCCTACTTGTAGTGACCGTATAGTACAGATAGAACTGCCCCACAGGATTTCTAAGGCTGTAAATCTTTATGGAAATAGACTGCTACATCTTTCTCCCTCTGAGCAGCTGATCTTTTGGTTAGCAGCTGAGTGCTTAACCACTGCACCACCAGGGCTCCTCATATGTAAACAGAGAGTTATATTTGAGGGAGATTAAGCAAAATCAAGGACCACTAGTTGGCGCAAATGGTTAAGCACTCTACTACTAGCCAAAAAGTTTGGCAGTTTGAACCCACCCAGAAGCACCTCAGAAGACAGGCCTGGCAATCTGCTTCCAGGAAGGTCATAGCCTTGAACATCTTATGGAGCAGTTCTGTTGTGCACACATGGGGTTGCCATGAGTCAGAATAGGCTCAATAGCAACTAACAACAAAAATAAGGCATCTAGCATACATGATTTTGTGTACATGATTAGGAGTTTCAGTTTTGTTTGAAAGGTATGTAGGAGTCACTGTAGATGTCAAAGTGAATGAATTGACTGCTGTATATAAATTAGTAGTGGAATAAGTTGATTATACTTTAATACTGATAGCTCTAGTCTAATCACAGAGTGTTTAAGAGTGAAACAAGATCTAAGATGGCAAGAATCAAAAGGAAGTGCATAGATACAAGACAAATTTGAGAGAGTAAACCTTAGATGAGGCAAACTTTAAGCTGAAACTATGAACACTTTAGTAGCATTTTGCAATTAGGAGTGAGGAAATAATAATCTAATCTGTATAAATATTAAGTTATGGACATTGATGTGCAAGCAGAAATATTTTTAAAGGGCACCAAATAAAAAAGAACTAGAGGGAATTCTGGGAAGATGGAGTCATAAACAAACCATCTTTTCAACCCTCCCTCAAAAGTACAAGAAATATGAGGACACAGTGCTCAGCTTTGAGGAACTCTGAATCGGGGAGCAGAGGAAAGAAGTGGGGAAAGGCAGACTGGCAAAATTCAACAAATTGACAGTTTGCATACAGTAGGAAAATTGCTCCTCCCACTGTCCTTGTCCTCTTCCAGCCATGAGGGCCACTGGCTGCTGTGAACTGGGGTAGTGGCCACAGAAAAAGAGCCTGCTTCCCTAACTGCCACAGCCCCTGCCTGTAAGAAAAGACAGGACCCCAAACTTCTGCCCTAAAATTAACAAGGCAGACTTCCCTGGGGATCCATTTGGAATGTGCCAGAACCTACTCCACCCAGTGTTGGTTGCAAGCCTACTGTGAATTGCTATAGAAGGCCCATGCAGTGGAGTCTGCTGTCATAGTCAACACTCTTACTGCCTCCTCGTGCACCCCATAGCTGAGGCCTCTGAAATCAACAGGACAGACTTCCTGGGGAGTCAGTTCTGGTCTGCCTGCTCCCCCTTTCAGTCAGTGCTGAAGACTGCTGACTGAGGCTGCTGTGTGCTAAGAAGCAGGCATCTTTAGTGGAGGCTATACTCCAGCCAACATACTTCAGAGGAGCTCTGATAGCAACAAGGCAGACCTTCCCAGGGCTCCATTTGGAGTGTGCCAGCACCTGCCCCACCTGGAAGCTCTTGGCTGCAAACCTACTGCGAATTGCTACAGAAGGCCCATGCAGTGAAGTGTACTCCCATAGTATTCTACCAGCTTCCCTGCGCACCCCATAGCTCAGGCCTCTGAATCCAACAGTACAGATCTCCCAGTGAATAAGTTCAGGTCTGTCTGTTCCTCCTTTCAGTCAGCTCTGAGGACTGCTGACTGAGGCTGCTTTGTGCCAAAAAGCAGGCATCTTTAGTGGAGGCTACTACCACAGTCAACATACTACTTGGAGGGCTTTGATAGCAAAAAGAAAGACTCCCTTGGGAGGTTTGTTTGGAACATGACAGCCCCTGCCTCACCTGGACACTGTCACCTGCAAGCTTGCAGTGAATTGCTACAGTAGGGCCCTGTAGTGGAGTCTGCTCCTGTAGCCAGCACTCTACCTATCTCCTTGTGCACCCCATAGTTCTGGTCTCTGAAACCAATAGGACAAACCTCCCTGGGGTCAGTTGGGATTAGTCTGCTCCCACTTCCATTTGGCACTGCTGACTGCTGACTGAGGCTCCTGCGTGTTAGTAAGCAGGAGTCTTGAGTGAAGGCCACACTTACATCCAACAATCTGGTAGTGGGACTCTGACAGCAACCATCTGACCAGAGCATGACACCCCCTCCCACACCTGGTAATTGTTGGTTGCTGGGCTGTTACCAACTGCTATACAAGGCTCCTGAAGTTGAGTCTTCTCTCATAGTCAGTAGTCAACCTGCCTCCCTATGAACGTCATATTTCAAGCAATTGAAACCAATAGGACAGATCTCCCTTAGGTCTGTCTGTTCCCCCTTACAGTTGGTGCTGAAGACTGCTGACTGAGACCTTTGTATGCTAGGAAGCAGGCATCTTGAGTGGCGGCTACACCCACAGCCAACATACTACAGGACAGGCTCTGATAACAACAAGGCAGACCTCCTGGTGGTCGATTAGGAGTGTGACTACCCCTCCTTCAACTGTTAACTGTCAGCTGCTGGACTGATACTAACTTCTACAGAAGGTTCTCTACACTGGAGCCAGAAGACAGGTCACCTAATGAAAGACTGCTCCCCCAACCACCACAGGGCCACTGGGGCTCTGAAACCAACAAAATAGATCTCTTAGAAGTCCTTCTGGGGAGTACCAGCCCTCCTCCTCCTGAAATGGAGGAAAGTCTGCCTGTGCTTCCTCTGAATTCCAGCTCAGATATAAGCAGCCTCTGCAGAGTAGGGAAGGAAACCTTGGGCAAAAATGGAGTAACACTCAGCTCCAAAGGGGGTTCTCTGTGTGTGGGTTTTCCAACTAAAAACATGATTCCAGAAACAGAGAAGGGAAGACAGTCTGGTGGACAGACTGATTATTATACAATATCTCATCTGAGTGGCAGTGCCTACTTGTGGATGGACTGACCACATGTACTCTCTGGTGTGTTTGGGAGAGACTGAAAGTTGAAAAATGAGATCTGGAACTTTTGAATCTCAATTAAACCAGGAAGGGAGAAGGAGCTATCAAAGAAAGGGAGAGGGAACAGTAAACAATGGCTGAAAACTCTGCCCACCAAAGTTTCCTGCAGAAAGTAGTGTGGGCAAAAACACCAAATACTGGGAAAACAGAAAATTAACACCCTCAAAAATTCCAATGCCCCAATAATAACCACAAGACACACAAAGAACAGAGAAACAATGGCTTGTCCAAATGAACATGACAAAGGGAATGAAAGCGCATTTGGGATGACCAAATAATAGAAAAAAGGAAGAATATAATACAACATCAAAAATAATTGAAGAACTAAATGGAAACATAGAGAAAGAGCTAAAAGTAATAAGAGAAACAATGCAAGAACAAAATGAGGATCAAAAAAAGATATTGCAAGTGAAAGGGATGATAACTGAAATAAGAAACACAACAGAAGGACTTACTAACAGATTTAATCAGGCATAAGAAAGAACCAGTGAATTAGAAGATAAGCTAGTTCAAATTACAGATGCTGAAGAGCAAGAAGAATGGAGGCTCAAGAAGACCGAGCATCATTTAATAGAATTATGGAGCAACAACAGGAGACCTAATACATACATCATGGGAATTCCAGAAGGAGATGAGAGAGAGAAAGGAATAGAAAGAATATTTGAAGACATAATGACAGAAAATTTCCCCAATCTAATGAAGGACATGAATCCACAAATCCAAGAAGCTCAATGAACTCCAAGCAAGATAAACCCAAAGAGAGCTACACCAAAACACATCACAGTTAAGCTCTCAAAAACTAAAAAAAAGGAGAGAATCCTAAAAGCAGTGAGAGAGAAGCAAACAGTCACATACAAAGGATCCCCAATAAGATTAAGTGCCAGTTTGTCCTCAGAAACATTGGAGGCCAGAAGGCAATGGAATGATATACTTAATGTGCTGAAAGAAAGAAAAAAACAAACTGTCAACCAAGAATACTATACCCAGAGAAACTATCCTTCAAAAATGAGGATGAAACTAAAACAATCCCAGACAAACAGAAGCTGAGAGAGTGCATATCCACCCAACCCAACCAATGAAAAACACTAATAAGAATTCTGTAGATGGAAAGGAGAAGACATTAGAAAGTAATTCAAAGCTATACATAAAAAGAAATATCCCAAATAAAGGGAAATGTGTGGATAATAAGGGCTAGTAATAAGGTATTCATGCTTGATAATTCTAAGTGTCCTTCTTAATTTTTAATAACAAAAGCATAAAAGGCAAGAAAAAATTACGTTACAGGGCACATGAAATATAAAGACATAATTAGTGATAACAACAATACAAGGTGGATAAAGGAATGGTAAAGATATCGAATTTCCTTTATGTTACTGAAGTTAAGTTGGTATAAACTTACCCTAGAATGTTTTAAATATAAGCTGTTAAACATAATATTCATGGTAACCACTAAGAAAATATATTAAAAAATGTACACTAAAGAAAAGGAGAAGGAAACAAAAAAAGTTCACTACACTAAACCAAGAAAACACAAAAGCAAGCAGTACTAAAGTACAAAGACAAAGAAGGCTTAAGACACACACAAAAGAAACAAATGAAAAAATGGCAGAAGTAAGCCACTTCTCATCAGTAATTATAATGAATGTAAATGGATAAAGTGCCCCAATCAAAAGGCAGACAGCGGCAGAATAAAAAAAAAAAAAAAAAGTGTTCCAACTGTTTACTGTTTACAGAGACACACTTTAAACCAAGGAGACAAATAGGTTAAAAGTAAAAGGATGAGGAAAAAAAAAATCCATGCAAATAATAACGAAAAGAGAGCAAGAGTGGCAATCTTATGATTAGACAAAGTAGACTTGAAGACAAAATCTGTCAGAAGAGATAAAGAGGGACATTATATAGTGATAAAAGGGTCAATTAATCAAGAAGATTTAACAAGCATAAATATATATGCACCCAACATCGGGGGACCTAACCATATAAAGCAAACACTGATAGAAAATTGAAGACAGAAATAGATAGTACTACAATAATAGTTGGACACTTCAATACACAACTTTCAATATTAGAACATCTAGAAAGAAAATCAACAAGGAAACAGAGGACATGAATGACATGACACTATAAACCAACTAGACTTAATAGACATATAAAACACTACACCCAAAACCAGAACAATATAGATTCTACTTCAGTGCACATAGATCATTCTCTAGGATAGACCACATTTCAGGTCACAAAGCAAACCTTAACAAGTTTAAGAAGATTGAAATCATACAAAGTATTTTCTCTGACCACAACGGAGTGAAACTAGAAATCAATAGCATAAAAAAACCCTGGAAAATACACAAACTTATGGAAATTAAATAACATACTATTAGAGTACAAATGGAACAAGGAAGAAATCAAAAGGGAAACCACAAATTTCTTAGAGTCAAATGAAAATGAAAGTGCAACATACCAAAACTTATGGGATGCAGCAAAGGCGGTACTCAGAGGGAAACTTGTAGCAATAGATACCTACATAAAAGGAGAAGAAAGATCTCAAATTTCCAGCTTAACTCAATAACTCCAGGAACTAGAAAAAGAAGAGCAAACTAAGCCTAAACCTACCAAAAGAAAGAAAATAACAAAGATCACCATGAAATAAATCAAATCAAAACCAGAAAAACAACAGAGGGGATCAGTTAAACCAGAAGTTGGTTCTTTGAAGAGATCAATAAAATTGACAAACCTTTAGCTAGACTGACAAAGAAAAGAAAAGATGCAAATAAACAAAATATTAAATATAATTTATTTACTTCTAAATTATATTTTATATTTATTTATAAATATGTATTTATTTATTTATAATTTATAATATTTTATAAATAACCAAAATGTAAAAGAAAAAGTGTCCATTACAACTGACCTGATAGCTATAAAGACAATTATGACAGAATTTTATGAGCAACTGTATGGCAAAAAACTTGATAATGTAGAAGAAATGGAAAAATTCTTAGAAGGACACAACCTGCCCAAACTGACTCAAGAGGAAATAGAAAGTCTCAACAGATCCATAACAAGTCAAGAGGTTGAATCAGTGATCAAAAATCTCCCAATGAAAAAAGTCCTGGAACAGATGGCTTCACTGGGAAATTCTACCAAATATTTAGAAAGGACTTGACAAAAACATTGTTTAAATTTTTCCAAAAGATAGAGAAGGAAGGAATACTTCCTAATTCATTCTATGAAGTCAACATAACCCTGACACCCAAACAAGAAAAAGACACCACAGTAAAAGAAAACTACAGACCAATATTTCCTATGAATATAGATGCAAAAATCCTCAATAAAGTATTAGCGAACAGAATTCAACACATTATTAAAGGAGTCATACACCATAACCAAGTGGGATTTATTCCAGGAATGCAGGAATGGTTCAACCTTAGAAAACAAATCAACATAACACACAACATCAATAGAACAAAGGAAAAGAACCACATGATCATATCTATGGATGCAGAAAAAGCATTTTATAAAATCGAACGCTCTTTCTTGATTAAAACCCTCAAGAAGATTGGAATAGAAGAGAAATTCCTCAATATGATTCAAGGCATATATGAAAAGCCAACAGCCAACACTATACTTAATGGAAAAAGTCTGAGAGCTTTTTCCCTGAAATTGGGAACAAGACAAGGGTGCCTACTCTCACCACTTATATTAAATATCAGAACAATAAGACAAGAAAAAGAATAAAAGATATCTAGACTGGAAAAGAAGAAGTAAAATTATCTCTATTTGTGGATAATATGATTGTATACATAGAAAATCCCAAAGAATCCATAAGAAAACTTTGAGAGCTAACAGAGGAATTTAGCAAAATTGCAAGATACAAGGTCAACAAATAAAAATCGGTTGAATTTCTATACACAAGCGATGAGAAATCTGAAAGGGAAATTAGGGAAACAATTCCATTTGCAATAGCATCTAAGAAAAAAAAAATTCCTAGGGATAAATCTAACCAGGAACATGAAAGACATGTACAATGAAAACTATAAAACACTGCTAAGAGAGATTAAAAAAGACTTAAATGAAAATAAGTTCCATGTTCATGGATTGGAAGATTTAATATTGTTAAGATATTGATAATACCCAAATCTATCTATAGATTCAACCCATCAAAATTCCAACAGCCTTCTTTTCAGAAATAGAAAAACCAATCCTAAATTTATATGGAGAGGCAAGAGATCCCAAATAACTAAAACAATGGTGAAAGAGAAGAATAAAATAGGAAGGTTCACACTTCCTGATTTTCAAAAATACTGTACAGCTACAGTAATCAAAACAGCCTGGTGCACATTTTTTAATGATATGGAAAGGGAAGAGGCCCCAGATAAGTAAAGCACTACACAAGAAGAAGAACAAAGTGGGAGGCCTCACACTACATGATTTTAGAACCTATTATACTGCCATGGTAGTCAAAACAGCCTGGTACTGGTACAACAGATACATAGACCAATGGAACAGAATTGAGAATCCAGACCTAAATTCATCCACCTATGAGCAGCTGGTATTTGACAAAGGCCCAAAGTCCATTAATTGGGGAAAACACAGTCTCTAACAAATGGTGCTGACATAACTGGATATCCATCTGCAAAAAACTGAAACAAGACCCATACCACACACCATGCACAAAAACTGACTCAAGATGGATCAAAGACCTAAATATCAAATTGAAAAAGATAAAGATCATGGAAGAAAAAACAGAGACAACGCTAGGAGCCCTAATACATGGCATAAACAGAATACAAGCCATAAGTAACAATGCACAAGCACCAGAAGAGAAACTAGATAACTGGGAGCTCCTAAAAATCAAACAATTACGCTCATCAAAAGACTTCACCAAAAGAGTAAAAAGACAACCTACAGACTGGGAAAAAAATTTTGGCTACTACAAATCCGATCAGCGTCTTATCTCTAAAATCTGCAAGATACTGCAAAACCTCAACAACAAAAAGACAAATAACCCAATTAAAAAATGGGTAAAGGATATGAACAGACACTTCGTCAAAGAAGACATTCAGGTGGCTAACAGACACATGAGGAAATGTTCTTGATCATTAGTCATTAGAGAAATGCAAATCAAAACTACAATGAGATACCATCTCACCCCAACAAGGCTAACATTAATCCAAATAACATAACAATAAATGTTGGGGAGGTTGTGAATAGACAGGAACACTTATGCACTATTGGTGGGAATGTAAAATGTTAAAACCACTTTGGAAATCGATTTGGTACTTCCTTAAAAAGCTAGACATAGAAGTACCATATGATCCAGCAATCCCACTACTTGGAATATATCCTAGAGAAATAAGAGCCATCACACTAATAGATATGTGCACACCCATGTTCACTGCAGCACTGTTCACGATGGCAAAAAGATGGAAATAACCTAGGTGCCCATCAATGGAGAATGGATAAAAATATTGTGCTATATTCATACAATGGAATACTATGCAACGATAAAGAACAACAATGAAGCCATGAAACATAACATGGAGGAAGCTGGAAGTCATTATGCTGAGTGAATTTAGTCAGTCACAGAAGGACAAATATTGTATAAGACCAGTGCTATAAGAACTCAAGAAAAGGTTTAAACACAGAAGAAAACATTCTTTGATGGTTACGAGGGTGGGGAGGGAGGGAGAAGGGTATTCACTAAGTAGATAATAGACAAGAATTATCTTAGGTGAAGGGAAGAACAGCACAGACTAAAGGTCAGCACAACTGGACTAAACCAAAGCTAAGAAGTTTCCTCAATACAACCAAACACTTCGAGGGACAGAGTAGCATGGGCGGGGGTCTGGGCACCAAGGTTTCAGGGGACATATAGGTCAACTGGCACGACAAAGTTTATTAAGAAAATGTTCTGCATCCTAATATGGTGAGTGGTGCCTGGGGTCTTAAAAGCAAGAAAGTAGCCATCTAAGATGCATCAATTGGTCCCAACCCACCTGGAGTAAAGGAGAATGAAGAACACCATGGACACTAGGAAAGTATTAGCCCAAGAGACAGAAAGGGCCACGTAAACCAGAGACTTCATCAGCCTGAGACCAGAAGAACTAGATTGTGCCTGACTACCGCCAATGACCGCCCTGACAGTGAACACAACAGAGAGACGCTGATGGAGCAGGAGAAAAGTGGGGTGCAGAACTCAAATTTTAGTAAACAGACCAGACTTAATGGTCTGACTAAGACTGGAGGAACCCCAGAAAGCATGGCCCCAGAACTCTCTGTCAACCCAGAATTAAAACCATCTCTGAAGCCAACTCTTCAGACAACGGTCAGACTGGACTATGGGACATAATATGATACTCGTGAAGAGTGTGCTTCATAGCTCAAGTAGATACATGAGACTAAACGGGCAGCTCCTGTCCAGAGGTAAGATGAGAAGGCAGAGCGGGTCAGGAGCTGGTTGAATGGATGTGGGAAATCAGGGGTGAAAAGGAGGAGTGTGCTGTCACAGTACAGGGAGGGCAGTTAGGGTCACATAACAATGTGTGTATAAATTTTTGTATGAGAGACTACCTTGAATTGTAAACTTTCACTTAAAGTACAATAAAATAAAAAATTAAAAACTATATGTAGAAAAAAAAAAAGTGAGTACTTTGTCTCATGTTTTTGGATATGTTTTCAGGAGGGACCTATCCCTGAAGAAGGACATCATGCTTGGTAAAGTAGAGGGTCAGTAAAAAAGAGGAAGACCTTCAACAAGATGGACTGATACAGCAGCTGGAACAATGGGCTCAAACATAGCAACAATTGTGAGGATGGTGAAGGCTGGGAAGTATTTAGTTCTGTTGTACATAGGGTCACTGCGAGGTGGAACCCACTTGACTGCACCTAAGAAGAACTACAGTTTTCAACTGGCCTTTAAATGCCTATTTTGTGTAAATTTGAGGGGTTTTGCGGCCTGTGGTCACTTTAGGTAGTCAATTGGTATTTGAAAATAATGCTTATTCTTAGAAGGGTACAAACGTTGACACTAAATCTACTAAATTAAAGTTATTAAATCAAAACCACACACACACACACACAAAACCAGCCTGGTGCAGGTATAGAAATAAACCTACACATCTGTGGTCAACTGATTTTTGACAATGGTGCTGTCTTAGTCATCTAGTGCTTAGTGGACCCATATCAATAAACTCAGACTGATCCATCTTTATGTTCTTTGTGCCATTATCCAACACCCTTAATAGCCATTCCCACACACATTCCTCAAGTTTCTGTTTGTACATATTAGAAAAGTCAAGCAGTTCTTTTGGAGTGTAGCGTACCGCCTCCTGGGTCATACTTTGTGCTTCACCTTTTGGGGCTTGCTGGGACTTTAGTCTGGTTATAGGTCTAGAAGCCAGAATCAGTAGTGTGGAATTGTTTTGAGAACATTCAGCATTGTCTTGTAAAGCATCTGCCTCAGGCGATGCTCCAGGCAATGACTCAGACAAGGGGTCTTTCAAGTCAGCTGGGCTAGGGCTGATCTCATTAAATGAGAGTCCAGGGGCTAATGACTTTTCTGGGCAGGGTGGTGTACCAGACAAACATGAAGGAATCTCTTCCGATGGGAGTGGTTCTGTTGGCAGGAGTGATTCAATGGAATTTAGTGGCTCAGGGTCTCCAGCTTCCTGATTATCTGTCCATATGTCCCCATCTCAAGTTTAAGGATTCCATTTCTTCCCAATCAATGCCCTTACTTTAACTTCAGACACCTCTCGAGGTTGGCAATTGCGCAGGCATTGTGATTCAGCCACTCTTACGATAAGACTCTGGGTTTGGTTTTTGGCAATTTCAGCTCTGTTACTACAAGAAATAAGGCTTTCCTTCAAAGCACAAGTGGAAGCCTTGAAGTCATTTATGCAGCACTTGAGCTTTGACTCTGAAGCCCTGAGTGCATCTCTTTCTTTCACCAGTTTGTCTAGTAAAAGTAGGACAAACAACCAGCTTCCTTATGCTTCTCATTCTGACAAAACTGTAGAAAGACATCACACATGGGTTCCCCCAGAGCCTCACCTTTCATCAATACCTGATCTATTTGTGGTGATATTTTTCATATTTGTATCGTCACCTCACACCATGGATTGGTAGTGTCCTCTCTACTGCTGGAAGCAGAGTCATCAACATTTTTAAGACTATCCAGATTTGAGAACCAATTTAGAAAACTCATCCTTAAAATTTCGTTTCTCTAGAACCACTCTCAGTACCAAATGCCTTTGACTGGGCTCTCTAGACAAGCAAACCAGTAAAGAGTATAAGTATATACAGAGATTTATATCAAGGAATCAGCTCACACAATTGTAGAGGCTAGAATGTCCCAAGTCTGTGGATCAGGGTAGAGGCCTCTCCCAATTCACACAGCCACAGAAGTTGGTGACCCCAAGGTCGGCAGGTCAGAGAGCAGAGCTCCCACTCAGAGGCTGTGAAGGTTGACAAATTCCAAGTCTGATAGGTAAGCAGCTAGCTCAAGTCCCAAGAACTGGAGGTGAGATGACAAGATGCAGCTGCTGGGTCCGGAACAAGCCAAAAACCTTGCAAGGTGAGCAGGAAGAAGTAGCCAGTGGAGGGCAGAGAGATGAAGGCTGAGGGAGTGGTGAGCTACCACAGGCCCTGCCTCCGCCAGTACCACTCAGCAGATTCCATCATGTGGGTGATAACATACCAAATTTCAACAGGGAAGTGATCACAACATTATACAACTGCCAAAACACTGAGAATTATGGCCTAGCCAAATTGACTTACAATCTTAACCATCACAAGTGCTAAGTCCATTCAATGGGTAAAGGAGAGTCTCTTCAATAAATGATGCTGGGAAAATTGGATTTCCACATGCAGAAAATGAAACAGGATCGCAAAAACAAATTCAAAATGGATTAAGAACCTAAATGTGAAAACTAATACCATTAAATTCTTAGAAGAACAAGCAGGGGCTATATTGTCAGACCTAGCTTTCAGTGATGGATTATCTAATATACTAACAAAAGCACGAACAGCAAAAGACAAAACAAAGAAATGAGATCACATAAAAATTAAAACTTTGGTTCCTCAAGACTTTACCAAAAACGTGAAAAGAAAAGCTACCAACTGGGAGAATATCTTCGAAGAACACATAACTGACAAGAATCTAATAACCAAAAAATATATAAAAAGTCGACAGCTTAATAACAAAAAGACAAATAATCCAATCATAAAATGGGCAAAGGGCCAAACATGACATTCAAATGGTCACCAAACACATGAAAAGATGCTCAGCATCATTAGCCACCAGAAAGATGCAAATCAAAGTCGCAATGAGATATCTTTTCATGCCCATTAGGATGGCTAAGATAAAAAAATAAATATGAAATAACAAATGTTGGCGAGTATGTAGGGAAATTGAGACCTTTATTCATTGCCGGTGAGAATGCAAAATGGTATAGCCGTTGTTGAAAACAGAGTGGCTGTTCCTCAAAAAACTAAAAGTAGAACTACCATATAACCCAGCAATTCCACTCCTAGGTATATACACAAAAGGCTTCAAAGCAGAGACTCAAGAAGAGACTTGCACACCAATGTTCATCTCAGCAGTATTCACAATAGTCAAAAGGTGAAAACAACCTAAATGCCCACAAATACATGAATGGATAAACAAAATGTGGCACATACATACAATGGAATACTACTCAGCCAGTAGGAAAAATGAAGTCTAGATATATGCTATAATGTGGATGGAGCTTGAAGATATTGTGCTGAGCGAAATAAGCCAATCACAAAAGGACAAATATTGTATGACCTCACTTATATAAAAAGACAAGAAAAGGAGAATGTATAGAGACTGAAGTTTATTAGTGGTTAGGATTTCATTTTAGTTGGATCCACAATCAACGCCCACAGAAGCATCAGTTAAGAAACCCAATGACTTACTGCATTGGGCAAATCTACTGAAAAGACCTCTTTAAAGTATTAAAAAGCAAAGATGTCACTTTGAGGACTAAGGTGCACCTGACACAAGCCATGATATTTTCATTCGCCTCATAAGCATGTGAAAGCTGGACAATGAATAAGGAGACCAAAGAAGAACTGATGCCCTTGAATTATGGCATTGGCAAAGAGTACTGAATATACCATAGAATGCCAGAAGAACAAACAATTTGTTTTGGAAGAAGTACTGCCATAATTCTCCTTAGAAATGAGGCTGGTGAGAATTTGTATCACGTAATTTGGACATGTTATTAGGAGGGACCAGTCCCTGGTGAAGGACATCATGCTTGTTGAAGGAGAGGGTCAGAACAAAGGAAGATGGCCCTCAACAAGATAGAATGACAGATTGGCTGCAACAATGGGCTCAAACATAGCAACAATTGTGAAGATGGCACAGGACTGGTCAGTGTTTTGTTTTGTTGTACCTAGTGTCACTATAGTCATAACTGACTTGATGGCATCTAACAACAAGAGGTGGGAAAGAGGGGCAAAGGGGGGTTAACAGTGATGGAAAAACCACCTTGCTTATGGGTAGGGTTGCACAGCCGATTACAGTAATTGCTGTCAATAAGTTGTACACCTATAAAAAGTTAAATTCGCAAAAGTTCTGTGATGATAGATATATTTACAACAACAGCAGTAGCTGCTGAGGCTGCTTATGTACAATCAAATACCTCATGGGATTTGGTTCCTTGGTTTGGAGGTTTAGGATCATGCTTTCATGGGATATCCCAGTTAACTGGCGTAATAACGTGTTTAGTGCTTCTGTTCTACCTCCTAATTCGTTGCGTAGTGCCTGGGGTCTTAAAAGCTTACAAGTGGCCATCCAAGCCACAACAATTGGCCTCTATTCACCTGGAGCAAAAATGGAAGGAGACTCAGGAATAGGAGGAGGATATGGAATGTGTGGCCAATTGTCTTCATTAACAATGGACACATTTTCCATTAGACCAGAACCAGATGGTGCCCAGCTACCATTACTGAACATTTTGATCGAGTATTCCAGAGAAGAAACATGATCAAAAGAAACATGATCAATGCAGAAAAGAATTTCAAATGCTTATGGTCTCCAGACATTCTGGAGGATGAATGCCTGAAACTATTGCCCTGAGATGATCTTTAAACCTTAAACCAAAACTATTCCCTAAATTCATCTTATAACCAAACAATAGCGTAGTTTAACTAGTAAAAAAGGTCTACCTTGAGCATTGTGTTCTTTTAAGAGCTATCTATATGGGATCAAATTGAAAACAACAACTCCAAAGACTAGATAGGAACTGTAGGAGGCAGTGAGTTTCTGTAATTGAGGGAAGAACAATTTAGAAAAGGAGAATTAGAATGGTTGCACAACTTGAAGAGTATAATCAATGTCACTGAACTGTACATGTAGAAACTTTTGAATTGGTGTCTGTTTTGCTGTGTATATTCTCAACAACAACAAGAAAATAAATAAAATTTAGGAAAGAAATGAACAGATAAAGAAAAAAAAAGAAACTAGATAACATGATCAAGTCTTTATCAGTAGAGATTTCAGAAATCTGTATATTCTTGGCTGACCAGCAGATAGACAAGATGCTGAAAATTTTAGTTTTAGTCTGTGTGATTTTTTCCAGTTTTATTGTTAATATCAGGTCTTTATGAGTTCCATGTGTGAGTGTGTGTGTGTGTGTGTGTGTGCACAGACACGTATGCTCTTCCTGCCTTCTTGCCGTTCTTTGTCTGTTGTGGTGTTGAGCATCAGCATCGAAAAACAGGCAACAGCAGGCTGCTCGCTAAATGAAAAGTGTAAAAATAGAAGTTACAGACTCAATCCTGTGGCGGGATCTATAAGACTAAGGGACAAAGAGAAGAGAGCAACTGCTCTTTTCCCGTATTTGTTTAAAAAGATGTAATGGAGTGAGGCATTTCCATTTGCCACACAATTAAGATAAAATATAACAATCAATCGTTGAAAAACTGTTAGGCCCCAGAAACACCCCATGCCATCGTACCCGCACCCAGAGCTTTAGTGAGAGAGTGAGAGCTAAGCATAAAGAAGGAGTAGGCTCATACTTTGAGGATGGGAACATTGCCAGATTAATCATGACCATCTCAAGAAGCAAATGCAAACAGACCAGAGAAAATGAGTACATGAGTTACAGACTTTAGACATTTTCCAAAATACTTATCTGAATGTTTGTAGGTGAAAATATTATGTAAAAAAAATGCCACTTTTTGCTACTCAAATTTTTGCATAAAATAGCTATTATTTTATTTGTCAGACTGAAGGAACAAATAAGAGGAAGCAGAATTCTTGCGAGTGGATAAAGTTCAATACCTGACAACCTTGGGATTTTGCAGTCTGTAAAAATACATTGTGAATTTGGAAACATTTTCACCCTAATTAGATCATAATAGGAACATTAACTATAGATAAAAAAAAGTTGTACCCCTTTACTGGAAGCCTCAAACAGAGGTGATTAACCAAATTCATTATGATTTTTTCTTTGTTTTTGTGATTTTTTCTTTTTTTTTAATTTAATTCCATATCAAAGTAATTCATGACAATTTAGAAACATCATTTTCCTGTGTTTTCCATTCTGGACATTATTTTTCCTTTAGCGAGAACTCTTCTCTTTTATTCAGAACCTCCTTTCAATTTCGTATTTGATTCTTTTAAGACATTGACTTGTGTTTCCTTTAATATGTTTTTTATTTTCACTTTGATATTTTTTATTTGATTAATAATAATCTTGTGAAATGATTCCCTAAGGAATCTGGGCAGTTTCTGGGACAGTCACCTACCAGATGACTAATGGGGACTATGGCAGTGTCCCTCACAGAGATCCTTTTTAATGTTTACTCAGTCATTACTTCCCAGGCATAAGCCCCCTATCTTCTTGGAAACTTCTCCAACATCGATTTCTAGACCCCACTTCAAACCTCCTCAGCCCCTCCCCAACTTCTCTGCCCTACTTTTATACTCAGAGAAACCTTCCTTCTCCCTCCTGGTTTTCTTTGGAAACGGTTTGTGTTTTCTCAAACTCAGTTGTCCTTTAGTTCTTTCACAGAAAATCTTGATAACTCACAAAACCCAGATCTGAATCATTAGCAATTGAAAAACGACTTTGATTTCCTTTGAGAGTTTCAAAATTAAACTTCAGGAGAAAGGAAAAGTTATTCTTATTTTACTCTTCCAGTATGGTAAACTAAGGAAAGAGACTATAACAGCTAACTTTCTAAATTACAACAGTATGAACATTCTTTTCCTGCTGTTACCTGAATAGGGTCCATGCCCTGGAACAGTCGAGCCAATGAAACACACTCCAAGTCAGAAAGAGTGAGAAAGTTTTAATTTAGGAAGCGTACACCACCGGGGACCCAGCAGCAACTCAGGCAGTCCTTAGGGAGTCCCAAAAGGCATTTTTACATCAGAGCTTATATATGATTTTTACAAAGGTTAGAGGTGTTGTTATTTACTCCAAGATAATTACAAGAGACTGTTTATCATACTAAAGAGATAGGAAACCGGACATTGCCTTATCAGGCTAAAGATATATGTCTCTGACATCTGGGCTTTAATCTTCCTGTGGTGGATCCTAAGTCATAAAATAGAATTATTAACAAAGGTATGTGCAAATCAAAACCATTAACAAAGGTATGCAAAAAGGGAGAAAGCAAAGAAAAAAGCAAAAAAAACTTTATAGGTTCATTATGGCATTAGTTAAGTCAAGCCCTCAGCTGCCCATTCTGTAAAGGAGAAAACATGCTGGGGAGTATTAGGGTCACACTGCCACACATTCCATAAATGATTACTTTCTGTGGCTGAAGAATTCTTCCCTGCCATGTTCCAACTAGAAAGTAGAGTAGACAACCTTCCTTGCAACTTGAGGTGGCCTGTGATGCAGTTCTGGCCCCAAGGGAAAGAAAAATCTGCCGGTAGTGATGGTGGTGGGGTAGGGGTTTTGGGAATGTCTTTTTATTCCTTATTCAATGATCATATGAGGCTGAACATGGAAGTGATATCTGGAGATGTAGCAACCTGTCTGTGACCACGAGGCTATAAGCATACAGATGAAAAGCCATACACTGAGGATGGTGAAGCAGGAGAATCGAAAAGTCTAGATCACGATGATATCTGTGAGCAGGTGGACTGCTACCAGCAGCTGCCTAAGTTTTTGCACTTTTTCCTATATGAGAGAAATTCATTTGCTCCATTGTTCATCTGGTTTTCTGTTACTTGCAATTAGAACTATTTCTACCATATTGTTTTCAAACCACTTCAACTGGCAAAGCTTCGTACTCAAGAAGTATGTGCCCTGGAGTCATTACTGTGACAAAGCAAAGTGGGTTCCTTAAACAGCAGGGTGTTTCCCCAGTCTGTGCCCCTGAATTTCAGCATCCCTTGAGGAGAAAAGCTCATTTACCTTCAGTTGTTTCTCTGTTTCAGACAGAAATCTATATAGATAGAAAGTAGAAAAGGTATTAAGCATAGGCAGGGTACTATCTGTTCTCTCATCCCACAGGTTCTTGAATAAAATAATTTTCTGCGTATGGCTAAAATAAATCATATAAATTGACTCCTTTTGTCTCAATTACCAGTTCAGGAGACATACCCAGACACATCTGAATCCCTACATTGTACAAATTGGGATAACCAATATATTTATTATATTTACACAGCTTATTTAATTAAACCACCACTCATCTGTCAGTTTGACAAGTCCACAAGAGTCAAAGTATGACCTTGAGTATATCCCACCTGAATTTAGAGACCATGTCAAGAACAGAAGTGATGAATTGAACACTAATGACCGAAGACTAGATGAGTTGTGGAATGACATGGAGGACATCATATATGAAGAAAGCAGAAGATCATTAAAAAGACAGGAAAGAAAGAAAAGACCAAAATGGATGTCAAAAGAGATTCTGAAACTTGCTCTTGAACATAGAGTAGCTAAAACAAACGGAAGAAATAATGACGTAAATAGTTGAACAGATTTCAAAGGGCAGATCAAGAAGACAAAATAAAGTATTATAATGAAATGTGCAAAGTTCTGGATTAGAAAATCAAAAGGGAAGAACATGCTCAACATTTCTCAAGGTAAAAGAACTGAAGAAAAATGCAAGCATTCACTTGCAGTATTGAAGGATTCTATGGGCAATATTGAAGGATTCAATATAGACCAAGCAGCAATCGTTTGAACAGAACAAGGGGATACTTCATGGTTTAAAGTCAGGAAAGATGTGTATCAGGGTTTTATCCTTTCACCATACTTATTCGATTTGTATGTTGAGCAAATAATCCAAGAAGCTGGACTATATGAAGAAGAATGGGGCATCAGGATTGGAGGAAGACTCATTAACAGCCTGCAACATGAAGATGACACAAGATTGCCTGCAGAAAGTGAAGAGGACTTGAAGCACTTACTGAAGCAGATCAAAGATTACAGCCTTCAGTATGGATTACCTCTCAAAGAAAACAAAAATCCTCACAAATGGACCAATAAGCAACTCATGATAAACGGGAAAATATTGAAGTTGTCAAGGATTTCATTTCACTCGGATCCACAGTCAACACCCATGGAAGCAGCAGTCAAGAAGTCAAAGGACCTATTGCATTGGGCAAAACCACTGCAAAAGACCTCTTTAAAAAGTTAAAAAGCAAAGATGTCACCTTGAAGACTAAGGTGCTCCTGACCCAAGACCTGGTATTTCAGTCGCCTCATATGCATGCAGAAGATGGACAATGAATAAGGAGGACCAAAGAATTGATACCTTTGAATTATGGCGTTGGTGAAGAATATTGAATATACCATGGACTACCAGAAGAACAAACAAATCTGTTTTGAAGTACAACCAGTATGCTCCTTAGAAGCAAGGATGGCTAGACTTAGTCTCAAGTACTTTGGACATGTTATCAGGAGGGGCAAGTTCCTGGAGAAGGACATCATGCTTGGTAAAGTAGAGGGTCATTGAAAAAGAAGACCGTCAATTAGATGGATTGACATTAATTGTTGCAACAATGGGCTCAAATGCAGCAATGATTGTGAGGATGTTGCAGGGCAGTGTTTCATTCTGCTGTACATAAGGTAGTTATAAGTCACAACAAACTGGATAGCACCCAACAACAACAATATTTAATTAAAAGTATTTTGGTGGAATTTGTTATTCAACAATTCTCAAGTAGTGACATAGACAAGCCCACCTCATTTATTAGCAGGGGTTAATCTAATGTCTGTCTATATTTTAGATAACTGAGTTCCTTTCTCAGAGTTTGTTTTTGCCTCTAGAAATCAATCCTAGTTTTTAAACTTGTCTTCATTGAACTTATACTTCCTTTTCCTTTCACCATTAATGGTTTTGTATTCTTAAATGTTCATACGATTGGCAGAAACTTCTCTTACATATATCAAAGTTCTCTCCTAGCTTCTTTTCCCACTCTGATGCATATCATATATTCTCTCAAAGTTTTTTCTCCTCATTCAAATCTTATAGCCAACTTTGAAGTTGTCATCTTGAAAATATTCCTTCCTAGTATTACAAGCTCATCTATTAAGCAAAATGTGCCAGGTATAACATACATTAAAAATACTTTAATTTGAATTGAGGTAATTTATTTTAGATATAGCATGACTCATACAGTCGTAATGTAAAAGGTTTTATGTGTTTTAAATATACTTAATATCCAGTTTACACAATTCAGTATTTGTGTCTTTGAAACTGCTATATCCTATTGGTTTGTCAAAGAAAAAAATGTGTTTATAATTAGGGCATAATTCAACTCGTCTTTACAATTATTATCTACAAAGGTGAAAATGTTGAACTTTCATGCATGAAATATTTAATTTATTCAATAATTTTTAAACAATTCAAATTATTTTTGAGTATTTTAAAACCCTGGTATTTCCTATAGACACAGAATACATTATAATAAACATGTAAACATTGAAAGACTCAAGCTACTGTCTAGGGTAGTATAAAGAGCATTGGCTTTGGAACTTGACAAAGGTAGACTCAGACATCAACTCTGTCACACTCTGTGTCTGTGACTTTGGGTGCATCACTTTGCCTTTCTGAACCTCAGTGGCCTTAATTATAAAATAACCCCCCCAAAAAACAAACTCTTTGTTGCCTAATTGATTCCAACTCATAATGACCCCATGTTTTACAAATAACACATGGCTGAAATCTTTACCGAAGCAGATTGCCAGGCCTTTCTTCCCTTGTGCCCCTGGGTGGGTTCAATCTGCCAACCTTCAGGTTAATAGTGGAGTGCAAACTGAGTGATGATAATAATAGCTGTTTAGTAACTGTCATGGACTGAATTACGTCCCCCCAAAAAATGTGTGTATCAATTTGGGTAGGCCCGATTCCCTGTATTGCGTGATTTTCCTATATGTTGTAAATCCTGCCTCTATGATGTTAATGAGGAAGAACGGGTGGCAGTTGTGTTAGTAAGGCAGGGCTCAGTCTACAAAACTGGATTGTGTCCTGAGGCAATCACTTGAGATATAAAAGACAGAAGTGAGCAGAGAGACAGGGGGACCTCATACCACCAAGAAAGCAGTGCCGAGAGAAGAGAGCATCCTTTGGACCAGGGATCCCTGAGTGGAGAAGCTCCCAGTCTGGGGGAACATTGAAGAGAAGGCCAACAGACAGAGAAAGGCTTCCGCTGGAGCTGACACCCTGAATTTGGACTTTTAGCCTACTTCACTGTGAAGAAATAAATTTCTGCTTGTTAAAGCCATAGGCTTGTGGTATTTCTGTTACAGCAGCACTAGATGACTAAGACAGTAACTATGATATTTTTCTCTGTCTCTTTAAAAATTAAACCTATAAGACCACGAGCCTTTTCTCTGACAATATCCTTTCTTCCCTATTAACAACTAAAGACTTAATTTCTTCAGGGAATCTTTTTAAATTACCTAGAGTTATTCTCCAAATAGGAGACCTGGTGGCACATTAGTTAAAGCGTCTCTGAGGGAGAAAGATGTGGCAGTCTGCATTGGTAAAGATTTACAGCCTTGGAAACCCTATGGGGCAGTTCTACTCTGTCCTATAGGGTCTCTATGAGTGGGAACTGACTCGATAGTAGGGTTTTGTATTTTTGTTTTTTTAACTCTCCAAATGTATCTCCTTTCATTTCAGAATAGTTTAAAAGTTTTGGAATAATGCTACTGTTCTTCATTGCCATTTTTTCCAAAATTTCTTTTTCTCCTCTGTCACTTACTGTTTCAGTTATTTGGGATGTAGCAACTGCATTGAATATCTTGTTGATGAACTTGCAAGCTTGTTGACTAACTGCCTAAGATAGAGAGTCTGATACCCCCTGTCATTCTGATATAGGTTAATCCTGCTCTATCTGTATATTTTACGGATTTAGCTATAAAATAAATTATGATTTCTCTCTTTTGAGTATAGTTTCAAATAATCACTCTCATAGACATTTGGTGAGATTTTAGCACTCACATTAGCTATATTTGTAAAACTAGTTATGTATGTGTTAGTTTTCCTTGGTGTCATAACCCAAGAGGGTTTATATTTAAGGCATAGTGGGACCTTTGGCAATAAGAGCCAGTGGGCAGGAAAAGGAAACTGGGACCAAGAAAGATAATGCAGCAGATAGTTCTGGTGCCTTCCTCATATTCACGTGGCCCAAATCTGATTTTAGCTATAGCTAAATACCAAAAAAAAAAAAAAAAAAAAAAACCTGTTGCTGTTGGGTTGATTATGACTCATAGTGACCCTATAGGACAGATTAGAACTGCCCCATAGGGTCTCCAAGGAGTGCTTGGTGGATTTGAACTGCCAACCTTTGGTTAGCAGCCATAGCTCTTAATCACTACCACATCATAGCAAAATAAAAAAACAAACCAACCAACCCGTTGCCGCCAAGTCGATTCCGACTCATAGCTAAATAGTGGTAGGTAAGTGGTGTTCTTCACACTCCAATTCACCTGATGCTGACCTGTTTACAATTAGCCATGTGTCTTTACATTTTCTGCCTCAGGGCCCTCTCTACATCACAAGAATCTACTGTCTTAATTACGTAGTGTGGCTATAACGAAAATACCACAAGTGGGTTGCTTTAAAGAAAAGAAATTTATTTTTTTCTCAGTTCAAGAGGCCAGAAGTCTGAATCTAGTGTATAGATCTAGGGGGAGGCCCTTCTTTGTCTGTTTCAGCTTCTGTTGCTGTGTGCTTTCGAGTGGATTTCAACTCACAGCGACCCTATATATCCTTGGAGTTCGAGGCTTGTAGCTTTGTCTGCTTCCATCGTCATCAGACAGAGTCTGGGTTCCCTTGTATGTGCTCACTCCTGTGTCTAATCTGCTCTTTTTAGAACTCAGAGGTGATTAAGTTTAGGACACACCCTATACTTAAATAGTCTCACGAGCATCACAAAGAAAATGTTATTACCAAACTAAATTACATCCACAAGTATAGGGGTTAGGATTCAACACTTTTTTTTTGGTGGGGGTGCACAATTCAATACATAACATCCACCTTGTCATCTTTTTAGGTGAACATTTTTGGGAGGCATTTATTTGTATGCTTCTCAGAATATCCTGGACAGTTCAACCCATGCTGGCTGATAGTAGTGACCTTATCTATAAATCTTTATCTAGGATTTTTTCCCTTCCATTTCTCAGTCTGTACTATCCTCATCTGCTTCCCAAGATCCATCTATCAAACAAACTACCTGCATCCAACTGCTTTTCTCAGATTCTGCTTCCAGGAGAATCCAACCAAGAACTGGAATGTTCTGAGAGAGGCTGGCACCTTACGGCTATACTGATGGTCTCACTGACAAGGCCCAAAAAGCAAAGTAAACCCAGTTATGATGAAGACAAATTTAGGTATGAAAATGACATCTAATTTCGCAGGGAAGCTCAGGCAGAAAGAAAAAGGGTGACAGTATCTTTGTTCTGTGTAGTCCGCCCATTCATAGTGAATCCCAGCTGATAGCTGCAAAAAAAAGATCTTTGGTAAAGGGAGTGAAATGAGCTAAGCAAGGTGTCATGTATCCTATAAAATGTTCCAATGCCAGCAGAGGACTCCGGGCCCACCCTTCAAAAGACTGAACTGCTGGACATGGGTCCTTAATCAGAAACCCAAATGTGACTGGTTAACATGTTAAGATAGAGTTGAGAAAGGCTGCAGTTCAAAATCTACACAAAACCGGCTGCTTTTGAGTTGATTCTAACTCATAGTGACTCTGTAGGAGACAGTAAATGACCCATACGGTTTCCAAGGTTGTAGTCTTTATGGAAGCAGACTGCTACATCTTTCTCCTGCAGAACAGCTAGTGGGTTAGAACTGCCAAACTTCTGGTTAGCAGCTGAGCACTTAACCACTGTGCCACCAGGACTCCTTTTCAGAAGCTGCATAGCAACCCCAAACTCATTCAAAGAACATGAGATACTAGGTTTTTGTAATAAGCTGATTCCAAATGTTTTGGGCTAGTTCCCAAAGGTTCTATGACCCCTTTTTCTTCTGTTTGTCAAGTGGAAGGCATTCATAGTTTCACTTTCCTAAGTCTAAGGAAAGTAGAAGCTGATGAAAATAGATCAGTGTTGAGGGGTTAGAACTTTTTTGTTTGTTTTGTTTTTCAAATTTAGTGGAAGCACTTGGAGGTTAGAGAGATGAAAGAAGGAGGGAGGATTTCTCCCCACTTCCCATAGCCCTTGGAACCTCTGAGTCATTTCGATGAAACTCCTGGTGTTCTTCTGCTCAATAAGTTTTTGTTGAGATCCCTGTTTTATTTGTCTTTATAGTCCCCACAGTGTCTTCTTGATAAAAAGTTTTGAAATTTAATTAACTTACATAAGGAACAGTCTATCCATAAGGTGAAATGGATGCTTCACAGAGGATGCTTGTATTTCCAAGATTTCTAAAACTTTCAAAGCAAAGCAGAGCAGAGCAAAGCAGAGAACGGTAATACCTTTAAGGTTTAGATACAACATGGAACAAGTAACTAGGTAAACAGCAACTGCGAAGATGGTTTTTCTGAATAAAGAAGTTGTCATATGATTTAGCTTAGATTCTTTGACTTCATATGAAATTATTGCCATAGGAGCTGATGGGGGTCAAAGGAATTATAAGATCTATGTAAAAATCTCAACTCTGTCCCTTAATCTACCACTCATTTGTCAGTTTGTTCTACTATGGTGGTTTGTGTGTTACTGTAATGCTGGAAGCTATGCCGCCAGTATTTCAAATACCAGCAGGGTCACCCTTGGTGGACAGGTTTCAGAGGAGCTTCTAGACTAAGACAGACTAGGAAGAAGGACTTGGCAATCTACTTCAAAAAATTTGGCCTTATGAATAGCAGCAAGACATTGTTTAATACAGTGCAGAAGACAAGCCCCTCAAGTTGGAACATATTCAAAATACGATTGGGGAAGAGCTGCCTCCTTAAAGTAGGGTCCACTTTAATGACATGGGTGGAAAAAAGCTTTTGGGACCTTCATTTGCTGAAGTGCCATGACTCAAAATGCGAAGAAGGATTGATAGTTGAAAATATGGTCTTGGTGATATAAACGACACCAGAGATCACATGATAGAATTTTGCAAGACGAATGAATTATTCACTGCCAATACCTGTTTTCAACAACATAAACAGCAACTATACACGTGGACCTCACCAGATGGAATACACAGGAATCAAATCGACTACATCTGCAGAAAGAGATGATGCAGAAGCTTAATATTATCGGTGAGAACAAGACCAGGGGTTGACTTTGAAACAGACCATCAATTGCATATATGCAAATTCAAGTTGAAGCTAAAGAAAATTAAAACAAGTACAGAAGTGTCAAAGTATGACCTTGTGTATATCCCACCTGAATTTAGAGACCATTTCAAAAGAGGTTTGACTCATTGATCACTAATGAATGAAGATCAAATGAGTTGTGGGATAACATCAGGACATAATATATGAAGAAAGAAAAAGATCATTAAAAAGACAAGAAAGAAAAAAAAAAAAAGACCAAAATGAATGTCAGAGTAGACTTTAAAACTTGCAATTGAACAGCAAGTGGTTAAGAAAATGGAAGAAATTATGACAAAAATCTGAAGAGAAGATTTCAAAGAGCGGCTGGAGAAGAAAAAGTACTGTAATTAATATGCAGAGACCTGGAGTTAGAAAATCAAAAGGGAAAAACACACTTAGTATTTCTTAAGCCGAAAGAACTGAAGAAAAAATTCAAGCCTCAAGTTGCAATGCTGAAGGATTCTATGGGCAAGATATTGAACAACATAGGATGCATCAAGGGAAGATGGAAGAAATACGCAGAGACATTGTACGAAAAAGAATTGGTAGATGTTCAACCATTTCAGGAGGTAGCATATAATCAAGAACTGATGGTATTGAAAGACTAAGTCCAAGCTGCACCGAAGGCATTGGTGACAACAAAAAACAAAAAAGAAAAAAAATTAAACCCATTGCCATTGAGTCAATTCCAATGTGACCCTAAAGAACAGAGTAGAACTGCACCATAGGATTTCCAAGACTATAAATCTTTACAGAAGCAGACTGCCACATCTTTCTCCTGTGTAGTGGTTGGTGGGTTCGAACTGACAACCTTTTTGTTAGCAGCCCAGTGTTTTAACCACTGCACCGCCAGGGATCTCGGGTGAAAAACAAGGCTCCAGGAATTGACAGAACATCAGTTGAGATGTCTCAACAAACAGATGCAATGCTGGAAGTACTTACTCATCTTCCAAGAAATTTGGAAGATACCTACCTGGCCAACTGGCTGGAAGAGATCCATATCTGTGCCCATTCCAAAGAAAGGTGACCCAACAGAATGCAGAAATTATCAAACAATATCATTAATATCAGATGCAAGTAAAGTTTTACTGAAGATAATTTAAAAACTATTGCAGCAGTACAGGGACAGGGAACTGCTAGAAATTCAAGCTGGATTTGGAAGAGGATGTGAAATAAGAGATATCATTCCTGATGTCAGATGGATCTTGACTGAAAGCAGAGAATATCAAAAAGATGTTTACCTGCATTTTATTGACTGTGCAAAGGCATTCAACCATATGGATTATAACAGATTATGGATAACATTGCAAAGAATGGGAATTCCAGAACACTTAATTGTTCACATGAAGAACCTGTGCACATCCCAAGAGGCAGTCTTTCAAAGAGAACAGAAGGATACTGCATGATTTAAAATCAGGAAAGGTGTGCATCAGGGTTGTATCCTTTAACCACACTTATTCAATCTGTATGCTGCACAAATAATCCAAAAGCTGGACTATATGAAGAAGAAGGCAGCATCAGGATTGGAGGAAGACTCATTAACAATCTGTGATATACAGATGACACAACCTTGCTTGCTGAAAGTGAAGAGGACTTGAAGCACTTACTGATGAAGATCAGACTACAGCTTTCAGTATAGATTACACCTTATGTAAAGAAAACAAAAATCCTCACAACTGGGCCAATAAGCAACATCATGATAAATGAAAAAAATATTGAAGTTGTCAAGGATTTCGTTCTACTTAGATCTACAATCAATTCCCATAGAAGCAGCAGTCAAGAAACTAAAGAGGTATTGCATTGGGCAAATCTATTGCAAAAGACCTCTTTAAAGTGTTAAAAAGCAAAGATGTCACTTTGAGGACTAAGGTGTGCCTGACCCAAACCATGGTATTTTCAACCATCTCATATGCATGTGAAAGCTGGACAATGAATAAAGAGGACTGAGGAAGAAATGATGCCTTTGAATTATGGTGTTGGCAAAGAATATTGAATGTACCATGGACTGCCAGAAGAAGGACAAATCTGTCTTGGAAGAAGTACAGTGAGAATGCTCCTTAAAAGTGAGGGTGGTGAGACTTCATCTCAAGTACTTTAGACGTGTTATCGGAGGGGTCAATCTCTGGAATAAATCATGCTTTGTAAAGCAGAGAGTCAGAGGAAAAGAGGAAGACCCTCCACAAGATGGATTGGCACAGTGGCTGCAGCAATGGGCTCAAATGTAGCAACCATTATGAGTATGGCGCAGGACTGGACAGCGTTCCTTTCTCTTGTACATAGGGTAGCTACGAGTTGGAACAGACTCGAGGGCACCTAATAACAACAACAACAATCACTTGATGACCGTATTATTTGATGACCATATAAGTCACCTCATCTTCCTGTTTCCCTTTCTGTTAAATGAGTGGTTAGCTTGCAACAGTCTCCAAGAATCCTTCAAGCTCCAAAAAATTTTTTCTTGTTCACAAACAGCCCAAATGTTCATAAAATATTCTGAAATTGACAGTACATGAGTAATCAGGGTCTTAAGTGAACAAAATGAGTCATTTTTGGATATTTACACTAAACATTTAACCATTATTTTATTCCTCTAAAAATGCATATTTATTTTTAGTTTCAGCATTGAGGTGTAGATTTAAGTGTTGTTGGCATGAAAGCTCTGGCCATTTTTATAAAAGAATGATACTTTTGGGAGATTAAAAATTCTAAGATGCAAAAAAGCCTGGTAAATGTAAATTATATTTTAGTGTACCAACTGATTTTGCAATTGTCAAATGCATTTATATTCACATTCGCAATAGATTTCATTAGAGATTCTTAGCATATTTTTACCATATGATTAAAACCTTTATAATGTTTGAAGGCAACTCTCCTAAAGGAACAAATGCAACAGAAGCAGATTTAGAAATCAAATAAGATAATGCGTGTGAATTTTATCTTTGAAAATTATAAAGCACTACATAATATGAGGTAGTATTACAATTTGGTATGATGCAGTTACTGAAAGGGTGTAAACTGTTTCTAGACAATTAAAAAAATTCAGGTGACCAATTTGGTATCACAATCATATTTTTATTTTTTGTATACTTTTCTATAGTCTCATGTTAGTATTCTATGCTTTACAGTTGCTGATTTTACTAACATGTATATCTGGGCTAAGGAATGGCAAAACTGATCAATTTTTGTGGTGTGAGATTTTGTGGGTTTTCTAGGCCACTTCTTGGTGAAGTGTTAGCCCTCTATGCAAGATAAGGAAATCCCGAGATAGCTAGAGTGTAATGGGGTAGGTAGAATTGGAGATTGAGCTTACACTCTAAGGATAATGGAATGGAAATTTGAAAGAATCGTACTAAGGGAGAAAGAGGATAGCACTGTTGAATTATAGCCATTCGGTTGGATCAGACTCACTAATGGCAAACATTGACTTCTCTGAAGAAAAGACCCTCTTCAGCAATGTCCAGACAGAGGGTTGTTGGATTAGTGTGAAAACCTGGCCTGATTGGTCTTTAAAACTCAACCAAACCCACTGCCGTAGAGTTGATTCTGACTCATAACAACCTTATAGGACAGAGTAGAACTGCCCCATTGGGTTTCCAAGGCTTCAAATCTTTACAGAAGCAGACTGCCACGTTCTTCTTCGGCTGAGCATCTGGGGTTTCAAATCACCAACCTTTTGGTTAGCAACAAAACATTTAACCACTGTGCCCCCAGGCCTCCTAGCATAATAGTCTTTAGTCTGCCAATAACAGCATCCTGGTCTCCCCAGGTGAGTGTGTAAAGGAGCTCATAATGCTTCCTCAATGCATTCTGGGTATCTCTTTTGTAAAGATTTGAGGCTTGCAAATGTCAAAACGAAAAGTCAATATCCTGGTATTTAGTAGGTTTTGCACCCTATCTTTTGTGATGAGAGAAATTATAATTGGGGTATAATTGTTCTTCATGATGAGTACATAAGTTCGTTCCAGTGCTCAGTGAGTATCCCAGTCTAATAAATTACAAGTTGTAAAAATATGCATAAGTTGTTGAGGAAAAATAAAATAAGTAAAGCATAATAATAAAGATATAATAAGGAATATGTCTTATACTTGAGGAATTTTTATTTTCCAAAAAGTGTTATTTTGGATTTCTCTCTTAGGCACTTACTTACATAATATATTTTACTTCATCTCTCCAAGAATCAAACTATTGGTTCTTACCCCTTCAGACCAATCACTCCAGGCTTGTTTGAAGTGAACATTTTTAGTATACAGACAGCAGCTTTTACATTGCCTGCATGGCTGAGGGGTTAGGAGCTAGGGGATGATGAAAGGTAAGCTGAACTTGGTAACTGTGTTATTTTTTTCTGCAGCTCTGGGAGTCTAATTATGTGCCCCATGTCAGCCAACTCCCTATGCAGAGAGGGTAGAATTAGATTCAGTAAGGCAAAAGAAAAATCAGCATTAGAATACAGATTCCCCAAAGTTACATTCAATTGCTTGGTTCACTGAGCCATGCTGCTTCAGAGGTAGTTCTTAATCTGTCTTAGGGTCTTGAAGGTATTTCAGACATCTGTCAACCAAGCCCTGGAGCCCTGGTGGTGTAGTAGTTAAGAACTTGGCTGCTATTCAAAAGGATGGCAATTCAAATCCACCAGCCACTCTTTGGAAACTCTATGGGGCAGTTCTACTCTGTCCTATAGGGTCACTATGAGTTGGAATCAACCCACTGGCGATGGGTATGATTTTTTGATTTTTTTTTTTTTTGGTCAACCAAGCCTGTGAAAGTGGTTTATATGGACATAAACTTACACTCTTGGAACTAGCACTTTTTTTTTTTTAAAGCAGAAGCTTTTTTAAGTTCTTTATCACATGAAGAAAGTAATATATACTTAGCAATCCCCTAAAAAAATAAATCTCCTGATAAAGAAAAGGATAGGCAAGATATACCATCTATTACATGATGTGGAAAACTATAGTCTGGTGTTCATTAAGACCATTGTCTGATTTCCTTAGGCCCATACAGCTTTTTTTATTTGTCTGCATTGGGAGTCAATGGTTATCTTTATGTTGATAAAAGAGGCTTTTAGAAACAAGATTATTAGTAGCATGATTACTTTAAATCTGCGCTTGATATTCAAAATCCTTTCCAAAGAAAAACAGTTCAAAATCAAAATGACTGTTCCTCCTGTTTTCAGTAACATACAACCTTGACAATTTGTGGAGGACTAAATGCTGTTCAGAGGCACTTTTATTTCCTCTTGGTCAATGCCATTGACTTTAGAGAATATCTGAAAACAGTTCATTGCAGCTTTTTTCCAATTTTCACACAAAGTTCTCCTTCTTTATTTCATTAAAACCAATTAAGCATATTGCACTGGCAGAGATTAATACTGCTAAATGTCAATGATGTGTCTGCTTTGAAGAAACGATTGAGCAGAAGAGTAAATAGCAATACAATAAAAATGCCCCGACATCTTGCTTGCAGGAAAGCAGAGTGCTGTAAGATGGCAGGAAGAGTAAAGAAGGAGATAATAATGGTTAATCACTAAATTGATTTCAGTAGTGTATGTTCCCAGAAAATCAGCTGAATATGCACAGAAAAGCAAAACAAGCCAAAAAGAAAACATGGAAAATCATAGCTGGTGGGCACTATCTTTGACATAAGTAGAAGCTCTTGGCAATGACCTCAAGAACGTGTTGAAAATGAAATAGTAACCTTTCCTCTTCTTTATGGCTCAAATGAATATTAATTAGCACCATCCTTGAAAAGCTCATTGTCCTCCAGGCATATGGACTGTTTTACTCTTCTCTAAAATCTAGTTTCTGTAAGAAATCTCTCACTATGTATCAAAACATCTGATATTACAGGAATACTTTTCTTCATTGGAAACCAAAGTTACTGCTTGGATCAGGGGTCAGCAAACTAAGCTCAGTGAGTCAAACTGTCCCACTATCTGTTTTTGAAAGGTCTGCAAGCTAAGAATGATTCTTCACATTTTTAAATGGCTTAAAAAAATCAAAAGAAAAACAATATTTTGTAACTTACAAAAATTATATGAAATTCAAATTTCAGTGCCATAAGTAAAGTTATATTGGAATGCAGCCATGCCCATTTGTATCCATATTGTCCATGGTTGCTTTTACACTACAACAACAGAGTTGAGTAGTTGCCACAGAGACCATCTGGCTCGTTAAAGAAACATTTTTTGGACCCTCCGACTTGGGGATTAACTAAGAATAAGTTTGAGCCTTGAAGTTTAATGTTGAATTTTATTTTTCTTTCTTAATTCATTAATTTTAAATGAGAAAAGTCAGTGGGACAAAAAGGAACAACTAACATTGCAAAAAAATGAGTTATATTTGAGAATTGAAAATCACTCTGGATGGATACAGATAAGATTAATAAACATAATTATCAGGGACACTGGTGAATAGCTTTACTACTTAAACGGGGACAAATTGAATTTCTCTGCCTCATTTTCAAGTTGGGAAAACAGAAACACAATGTTATGCATTAAATTGTGCCCTCCCCTCAAATATGTGTTGGAATCCTAACCCTTATGTCTATGGATGTAATGCAATGTAACGTAATATAATCACCTTCCATAACGCAATCTAATTTTACATTAATGAGACCATACCAGTGTAGAGTGTGCCCTAAACCTAATCCTGAGTTATAAGAAGGAGCATAGACACAGAGACAAGGAAGTGTAAATGGGGGGAAGATAGATGTTAAGTGAAGATCACCCAGGAACTTAAGGCTACGGAAGCTGAGACATGTATCTTACCCCAGAGCCAACAGAGAGTAAGACTATTTGCCCTGAATTAGGACTTCTCACCTCATGAACTGGGAGAAAATAAATTTCTGTTCCCTAAAGCCACCCACTTGTGGTATTTGTGTTTCCGCAGCACTAGGAAACTAAGACACACAATAAATTGAGGGAAGGAGGAAATCTGGAAATAAATTTAAAATTTAGACCAATTACTTCATCTACAACTTCATAAATATAAGAACACAAACAAGAGCTTGGAAAACTTTTCTCTTACATTTTCTAGGACTATATACCAATTTTTAGGACAATATTCCTGTATGTCTTTTGTTATTCCACATACATGCAATGATAATTAGTATGAAAGTCATTCCCACAAATATTAGATGACTAAATGTGTTCCATCAACTAATGTGAAATTAGCAGATTGAACTATTTTTAAACCTAAAGCATTTTCTTTTAACAACATTTTATATTGAAATATGACATACAAGTAGAAACATACACAAACAATAAGTATACCACTTACAAATTATCACAAACTTTTACAAGAAATAGATTATTACCAGAACTGCAGAACCACCTTCTGTTTCCCCTTCCAACTACTACTCTCCCTTTTTCCAAAAGTTAACCACTATCTTGTCTTATCTCCTTTTCAACTTTATATAAATAGAATGCATTCCTTTGTGTCTGGCTTCTATCACTCAACATTATGTTTGTAAGAGTCATTCTTTCTGTATGTGTGGCAGTAAGTGATTTTTATTGCTGTAGAATATTTGTTGTATGAAGATACCAGTTTATTCATCTTGTTTCCAGTTATTGATTATTATTAATCATACTGCTATAAATATTTGTATACACCCTCACTTTACTTACTGTTGTGGTTAGTTTCCAAAGAACAGGTTGTTATGCAAAACCGATGTTACGAGAAATGGGAGGATGAGCACATCAGATCACAAAATGGAGGATGATTACATCATTACATAACTGCCAAATTTATATTATTCCATAAGTGCCAAACCACTAATAATCACGGCCTAGCCAAGTTGACACATAGTT
Source organism: Trichechus manatus latirostris (assembly GCF_000243295.1). NCBI lineage: Eukaryota > Metazoa > Chordata > Mammalia > Sirenia > Trichechidae > Trichechus > Trichechus manatus. The sequence goes on along the minus strand of NW_004444271.1, from coordinate 507,389 downwards.
TTAACCATCACAGTCAGTGTTACTCTTGCCTCACACCTTGACATGCGTTCCTGCCAGATGCACAGCGTTAATGCCCAAAATGAAATTTTGTACTATTGTTGTAAATACAAAATGTTGGATGACGAGATAGTCAATGAGTGAGGAGAAGGTATACATCTCTTTAAACATTCTTAAGTTGTAACTCAGTATATAAAAATTATTGTTATTAAAGAAAAAAATAAGAGGAAGGAAACATCCTTTTTCATTTGTTTTGTTTTTGACACATATATGCCAGACATCATGCTAAGGGCTACTCTGGATTCATTGATGAGTGCTTTATAATCTGTTTGGAGGATTTTGAAACATAATGGGGTGAGGCAATGGTTTTCAAAGTATGGTTCCCAGACCAGCAGCATCCACGTCAGCATCAACTGGAAACTTGTGAGAAACGCAGATTCTCAGAACCCATCTCACTTACTGAATCAGAAACTCCAGGTGTGAGACCTAGCCATCTGTGTTAACAAGACCTTCAGAGGAGTCTTATGCACACAAAAGTTTGAGAACCACTGGGGTGAGGAAAGTGAAAAGGTAGAAAATTAAAACACAATATGTAGATTTCTTTTATAGAAACCAAGGAAGTGAATGGCAGGCCCATTTAAAGCAACATGGGGCAAATAGGGGAGGTTCTCAGAGGAGGCTATTTGCCATCAATTTTTAATAAAGACAAAATCCTTCTTTTAGGTGACCTTAGCATTTTTTTTATCATGATTACGAACAACATATACCTGCTGGCTTTTCATTTCTTTTAAGCTCATCTCAAAACCTATCACCACTTGTTAGCCAAATGTCACCTCTATCAAGCAAGCATTTTACCACTAGGCAGTGAGGGAGCAACTTTAGGTTCAACGGTCAAAGTGATGTTCTTGCTAACATTGTGACTTCACAAATTCTAAGCTTTCTTAGCTGGATTATGATATATGCCGTATCTTATCTTCTTGCCTATCTAGACACAAGACAAATAGTCAAATTCCTTCTTAGAAAAGCATTTTAGTATGGTGGATAATAGTTGAGGCTCCAAAGAAGGGATACCTTGGTTTTCATCCTAGCTTTTTGCTTCCTAATTCTGTGACTTTAGACCCATTGCTAAACCCTACTACGTCTCAGTTTTCTCATCTGTACAATGGGAATGATAACAGTGCCTAACTTGTAGTTAGTATAGGATCAAAGGAGTTAGTACTCGTAAAGCACTTAGGCCTGTGTTTGGCCATAAAAAGTGTTCAATAATTGCTAGCTTTTATATTTTTCTTAGTGAAATCAACAATCCTATTTCTTCTCCATCAGTATTGTTCCATTTCAGCAACATTCCAGTGTGATAACAATTCATTTTAAATAAACAAATGTGTTGTTTTTTTTGGTAACCATGATTTCAATAGACATATTGTTATTTATTATTGTCTAATTTTGATATATTCTATTCTACAACATAAGGTACTCTGTAATCATATGGAATATTATATATGCATTGCCTTAGTCATCTAGTACTGCTTTAACAGAAATACCACAAATGGATGGCTTTAACAAAAAATTTATTCTCTCACAGTTTAGGAGGCTAGAAGTCTGAACTCAGGGCGCCAGCTCTAAGGGAAGGCTTTCTCTCTGTTGCCTCTGAACGAAGGTGCTTGTCTCCTTTAAACATCTGTGGGCCTGGCATTGCTTGGAGATCTCCATCTATCTTGGCATCAGTCTTCCCCTGGGTCTAGGAGGTTCTCAGGGCAGGGACCCTGGGTCCAAAGGATATGCTCTTCTCCTGGCTCTTCTTTCTTGGTGGTAGTCAGGTTCTTCCTTCTCTGCTATCTTCTGTCTCCTTTTATCTCTTATAAGGTAAAAACTGATGTAGGCTACACCCTAGGGAAGTGCTCCTTGCATAGGATCAGGGCTGTGACCTCAGCAAGGGTGGTGACTTAAGTAAGGATGATGCATCCCACAATAATCCTGCCTCAGAAACATAACACACATAAATAATTCTCTTTAATATAACCTAATCCTGCCTCATTAACCACAGGCAGAGGTTAGGATATATAATATGTTACAAAATGAAGGATAATCACACAATACTGGGACTTATGGCCTAGCCAAGTTGATACACATTTTTGGGTGACACAATTTGATCCATGACATGCATGTAATATATAGCTCCAGATATGAGGTACAAATAAATGTTCCCACTGGAAAGGATTGTAAACTTAGAATCTTTTAAGATGTGCAGCTCCCCAGCATCCAGTTATGGATTCTGTTGAAAGATGTTTAGCATGAATGTATATATTCATATAAATCAATACATTTAGAGATGCTTCCAGACCTTCAAGATTGAGATTATTGCAAGTACTGGGAAGAACGTAGAAACAATTTTCTTCTAGATTATCTGAAATGTAGGGACTTATGTCTTTTCTCACTTTTTTGTTTCCATTGCCTTTTGAGACTTAGGTCATCCCCAGGAGCTTTAAGATATAATTATTCTAAAGCCTTTCTATCATTTTCAAAACTGTTACTGAGTGCTTTATTCCTTGGGGATACCTTCTCTCCAAAACTGACTAATGAGTGGGACACCAATTTCCCAAGAGCAAAAAATTCCTTACTACCTTGCAAAAGAAACACATAGACATTTTTCTTCTAAAGATGTTTTTTTTTTTTTTTTTTTTTTTTTACAATTTTTACTATGGGAGTCTCCTAAAGAAGGAACATAAGTCAGATCACAAGAGAAAATTTCAAACTAATTGACCTCGTGTTTGTAGTTATTATAGCCTTTGCAAAGTAAAAAATAAGATGTTTAGATTTAATCCATGAGGCTTCAAGCATTTAGGGACTTATCAGTGGTTTATGACATAATAATTTTTATATTTAATGATATGAATTCTTACCAGGAGATTGCAAGTCTTATGTTTATAAAGTCAGTAGGGAATATTTTTGTTGCAAGTGACAAAAAACCCAGCTAAGACAGGCTTGATTTTTTTTTTTTTAAAGGTATTTATTGGTTTGTATAAATTGGTTTCAGGTAAACACAGGTTAATTCAAAAACTCAAATGGTGATAGCAGGATCTGTCTCTCTTGTTGGCTTCTTCTAGGTGACTCTGTGCTCAGCCTCATCAGGCCAGCTTTTGGCTTGTGGTTGCAGCAGTTTCAAACCTCACATATTCACACAAAGTCAGTTTGAGAATAGGTCTTATATCCCAGTTAAACTCAAAGTTGACCCTGAATTGGTTCATGTGGCCTATCCTGAACCAATCATTATGGCCAAAGGACAGGATGGGCTGACTGATGCACATAAACCATAGCCCTCCCCTAGAAATTGGAATTGAGGTCAACCACCCAAACCACACACTGAGAGGAGTAGTTCCCTAAAGACTATGTGAAGTGTTGTTACTAAGAAGAGCAGAAGTAACCATGCAGTAGCAAACAGAGGCTCTCCATGATGTCAGAGAGCCTCTTAGATTGGAGCTAGGCTTAGTGCACAGCCAGCACGCATGCCTCCACCCAGCTCCATAGCCTACACTCCTCTCCAAACATGCAATCCTCTTTGTGAAGTGATACAAACTTTTTCTTGATGGAATAAGTCTTGAAAAGAAAGTCAAGTATCTTTGCCGTGAGAGATGTGAATAGAAAGCCAAAAGGGCCAGGAAAGTAAAGCAGTTTGCACATTTGGAGGTAAAGATCTCAGAATTTTCTGTTATGAATATCAAGGGTCAACTGTATTATCTTTAATCCTACAGTTTCTAGCATCTTCTTTCCAGACTCACCCTTGAAATCAAAGGGTATGTAGACAGCTTACCAGTAAAAGCAATTCGGATAAACAGCTCAAGCTCTCTCCTCTAAAGGGCATCTGCCTTTCCAAAAATATTTGAACAGGGTAAAAACCTCAGTGGAACTCTGTCCAGATAGAATGTTTATACTAAATCTTTAGTTCTGTGCTTGCTGATTTTTTTTTTAAGGCGGTATAACAAAATGTCTCTCAAATTTGTTGTGTTCTATCTAACACCTAGGTCCGGTGTTACTACTAAGCTTTTACAACAGCTTCTCCATTTACTACCTAAGAATCCCTCTCACCAAGCCATTGTTCAAAATGCTGCCAAAATTATGTTTATGAAAAGCTCAGATGTGCATCCAATAATATCCAAAATCCTTGGTGTGGTTGTCAAGGTCACATCATCCTATCCTTCACGGTTCCTTTTTTACTATTTTATTTACCTCACATTTCATCAACATGCTATGTTGTCATAGTCAATACTCTATGTCACTGTCGCATGTCAATAGTCACTATTTTCTCATCCTACGCTTCACTTCTATGCCTTCACAAATTGAATCATGCCATCTCCTCAGTTTGAAATGTTCTTTTACATCCCCCTCTTCCACTTGTCCTTGAAGCCCAGTTAGCTGGTGATCTCCAACTTGAGGTGATCTTTTGGAATCTTCTAGTCAGAAGTCACTCCCACCTGAGAACTCAGTTTGTACCTCTGTTATAAATGCTGTATATTACATGTGGCATTATCATGGTGTCAAGTTTGACCTCCTCAACAGACTGTAAGCTGGATATCAGGAGAGCAGACTGCTTGGAAGTACAGACTTGAGAGTCAGAGAGAACTTTGTTCCCATTCTAACTTTGCCCATAGCTAGTTGTGTAACCTAAATCAACCTAAACTCTCAATTTCCTCATCTATTTATTGGAGTAGTACAATGACTGTCTCACATAGTTCGCAATCAGCTTCTTTAAAATCTTCCTTACCAAATACACATAGGTTGCTAAATTTAGTACCATGTATACCAAACACTTAAAAATATACCATAGGCCAATTCTGAGGGCGCAGTGATCAAAAGAAGAAACACTTAACCTTCTAAAAGAATGTGATTAGGATTAGCAATGAATGTAATGTTAATACCTCTTTATCACGAATCAGCTATGATGGACACTTTATTGGCTGGCTTGGTTTGTTCTTAAGGGGAGGGAAGGTGTGGCAGTTGTACGGTAGCTATATAATTTATCATTCAAACCCAGAACTGCTTGACAGTGAAAGGGGTGCTATTAATAACACACTGGTACACAGGCTTAAACAAGATTGACCCAAGCGAAACTTCCCTATGCATGCTAGGAGGTTCAGTGGGTTGCTCAGCATCTGAAATGCAATCTTGAGTCCTAAACAGGCCACTCCCTGGTTGGCGACTAAGTCTCTTAGAGTACAGCTTTGCATTCTTTAATTCTTTGCTCTTCCAAGTAAACTCTCTCCTTAGGTAATTTCTTTCAGTTTCATGGATATTATAGATGAGATTGTGTTCCATCATAATAATAGCAAGTCCAAACCCCTATACCTATTAAGATGATCCTATTTGAGAACAGAATTTTTCTTTTCTTATGTTAACAAGGTCATACCAGAGTAGGTTGGGTCCATAACCTAATCCTTTCTGAGAGGTGTCTTATAAAGGAGAGTACAGTCCCTCAGTATTTCCGGGGGTTTGCTTCCAGGCCCCCCTCTCCTCCCCCATGGATACAAAAATTGTCAGATGCTTAAGTCCCTTATGTAAAATGGGGTCATATTTGTATATAACCTATGCACTTCCTCTCGCATAATTTAAATCATCTCTAGATTATTTATAATACCTAATACAATGTAAATGATAGGTAAATAGTTGTTATACTGCATTGTTTAGGGAATAACGACAAGATAAAAAAGGGTGCGCACAACACAAGTAGTAAAAGAGCTAGATGTGAGGCAAGCAATGCCCAGACAAAAGATCCACGGTTGGTTGAATCCATGGAGGTGGAACCCGTGGCTAGGGAGGGCTGACTGTACAGACACAGAGAGACAGACACACACAAGGGGAAGACACCATGTGACAATGGAAGTAGACGCCGAACACAGTACGTAGCATACTAACTTGCCTTTTATAAGTTTTGCTCCCAACACACATAATCCGTTCCCCTTAAAGATTCTCTTAAAAAAAAAAAAAAAAAAAGCCAGATCATGTTGCCCTGCTGCTTAAAACACTCCCTGAACTCCTTTTCATTTTTGGCAAAGTCTATGTGATCCTGTCTTTTTTACCTCTCTGACCACATCTTGTATACTTACCAAATATGCTCATGACACACTGTCTCCCTTGAATATGCCAAGTTCTTTCCTGGCTTCTGGCTTTGCTCCTAATATTATTGCTCCCTGGAATGTTTCACTCTCGAGTCTTTGCAGAACTGATTACTTCTGATCTTTCAAGTCTGGACTCAGGATTCACCTCTTCCCTGATCTCCTTATTCTTCCTCAGTTATTGTATCATATTCTATAGTACTTGTTTGTGATCCATCTCCTATGAAGAGCATTTGATGACAGATGAACTATGTCAATTTTCACTACAATGACCCTAACAACTGGCTCAGTGCCTGGCTCATAGTAGGTGCCCAATAAATATTTGTTGAATCACTTAATGGGTATGTTTGATCCAGTAACTTAAATAAAAGATGATAGCAAAAATTACTGCCTCCTCTACATGGACCATGTGGGTGGATTGATGTGGGAGTTCAGCAGAAGGAAACCCGTTTTCACTGTTCCCTTTTAGGATGGGAATAGAAGACCAGATCCTAGTAACATGACCCTTTATTCTCTGATAATTTGTGAAAGGGCCAAACGGGTACGTAGCATTTTTTGACTTTAAAAGAAAAAAAAAGAAAATGTAAATGAACAGGGTATTAAATTTCAAGCCAGTAAGTGTTGTGTGAAAACTTTAGAAAGTAGTACAGTTTGAATAAACATATCACTAGATGAGCAGACAGATAGCAAAGCAGTATTTCCTGAACAATTAAAGAAAGGGATTCAGGCTAAGACTTACTTACCTAAGCAGGTTTTTAATGCAGATAAATTTGGTTCATTTGGGAAGCAGATGCTTTTTAGAAGACTTATTTATTACAGTTAAAAACACATTTTTAACCTATTTTTACCATTTTTCATGCAGCCTTCTCTTTTCTGTGTCATTTAATTGTACCAAAAAGAATTCTGTAACCATCTTACTTTTTATTAATCACGTAAATCTCATAGTTGGGAGGGACTGTATATGTATCCATATATCTATGTAACAAGAGTAACCTGTTTTATGACTTAGGGTATAAATAATTAGCCTTGATCAGTTTCCAGGATATAATTCTCACATTCCCCAACTATAGTCAACGTAGATTTAATCTCAGGGTCTGTTCTGTCCTTTACCATAGCCCTCATCTGCTTCTTAATCAGGAATCTAAGGATATTCTGTACTTATTTAGAAAGCTCTTGAGCTCAGAGTGCCTATGCTGGCCTGCCGTCTCTCTATTCACTGTCTATGGCAATGCCATACTGGCTGCTGGCGCAAACAGTGATATGTATGAAGCACAAACTGAGGTGGCAATCTTTGCAAAAGTTGCAACCCCAGGTGCTGGGACAGCATATTGTATGAGCAGTGAGCCTTAGCAGGTAGGCTCATTTCCTATCCAGTATTATGTTGTGGTATTCACTGGCCAATTTTTTCAGAAGTAGACCGCCAGGTACTTCTTCCTACTTCATTATGAATTGCAGCAGAACATTATCTGATATCCTGCGGGAAGATGAGCCCCTCAGGTTGGAAGGCACTCAAAATACAACAAAATAAGAATTGTGAGGATGACGCAGGACCAGGCAGTTTTCGTTCTGTTGTACATAGGGTCACTATGAGTTGGAATCGACTTGTCGGCATCTAATAACAACAGTGATAGGATACTATCTATACCAGTTAATAAGACTATTATTCAAATTCGTGCACCAACCACTAACGCTAAAGATGAGGAAACTGAAGATTTTTACAAACCTCTGCAGTCTGAAATTGATCATAGAATCAAGATGCATTGATAATTACTGGTGACTGGAACTTGAAAGTTGGAAACAAAGAAGGATTGGTAGTTGGAAATATGCTTTTGATAATAGAAACAACGTGGCCATCACATGATAGAGTTTTGCAAGGCCAATGACTTTTTCATTGCAAATACCTTTTTTCCACAACATAAATGATGACTTTACAGGTGGACCTCACCGGATAGAAAACACAAGAATCAAACTGACTACATCTGTGGAGAGAGATGATGGAAAAGCTCAATATCGTCAGTCAGACAAGGTCAGGGGCTGACTGTGGAACAGAATACCAACTGCTCATATGCAAGTTCAAGCTGAAGCTGAAGAAAATTAAAACAAGTCAGAGAGAGCCAAGATACGAACTTGAATATGTTGTAGTTGTTGTCAAGTGCCATGGAGTCAGCTCCGACTCATAGTGACCCTATGTACAACAGAAAGAAGCACCGCCAGTCCTGTTCCATTCTCACAATCATCATTATATTTGAGCCCATTGTTGCAGCCACTATATCAATCCATCTCATTAATGGTCTTTCTCTTTTGTCCTGACCCTTCACTTTACCGAGCATGATGTCTTTCTCTGGGGACTGGTCCCTCCTGATAACATGTCCAAAGTACAAGAGATGAAGTCTCGCCATCCTTGCTTCTAAGGAGCATTCTGGCTGTACTTCTTCCAAGACAGATTTGTTCATTCTTCTGGCAGTCCACGGTATATTCATTATTCTTTTCCAACACCACAATTCAAAGGCATCAATTTTTCTGTGGTCTTCCTTATTCATCACCCAGCTTTCGCATGCATATGAAGTGACTGAAAATGCCATGGCTTGGGTCAGGCACATCTCAGTCCTCAAAAAGACGTCTTTCTTTTTAACACTTTAAAGAAGTCTTTTGTGGCATATTTCCCCAATGCAATATGTCGTTTGATTTCTTGACTGCTGCTACCATGGGTATTGATTGTGGATCCAAGTAAAATGAAATCCTTGACAACTTCAGTCTTTTCTCCGCTTATCATGATGTTGCTTATTGGTCCAGTCGTGAGGATTTTTGTTTCTTTATTTTGAGGTGTAATCCTTACTGAAGGCTTTGACCTTCATCGGAAGAAAGCTTCAAGTCCTCTTTGCTTTCAGTAGGCAAGGTTGTGTCATCTACATATTGTAGGTTGTTAATGAATCTTCCTCAAATCCTGACACAGCATTCTTCTTTATATAGTCCAGCTTCTTGGATTATTTGCTCAGCATACAGATTGAATATGTATGGTGAAAGGATACAATTCTGACACACACCTTTCCTGATTTTAAACGACTCAGTATCCACTTGTTTTTTCCAATGACTGCCTCTTGATCTGTATACAAGTTCCTTAAGAGCACAAACAAGTGTTCTGGAATTACCATTCTTTGAAATGTTATCCATAATTTGTTATGATCCACACAGTCTAATGTCTTTGCATAATCAATAAAACACAGGTAAACATCTTTCTGGTAGTCTCTTCTTTCGGCCAATATCCATCTGACATCAGCAATGATATAACTCATTCTACATTCTCTTCTGAGTTTAGCTTGATTTTCTGGCCATTCCCTGTTGATGTGTTGCTGACACCATTTTAGAAATATCTTCAGCATAATTTTACATGTGTGTGATATTAATGATATTGTTCAATAATTTTTGCATTGCATTGAATCAGCTTTCTTTGGAATAGGTGTATAAATAGATCTCTTCCAGTTGGTTGTCCAGGTAACTGTCTTCCAACTTTCTTGGTATAAACGAGTTAGCGCCTCTAGTGCTGCATCCATTTGTTAAAACATCTCAATTGGTATTCTGTCAATTCCTGGAGCCTTGCTTTTGCCAATGACTTCAGTGTAGCTTGAACTACATCCTTTGATACCATCAGTTTTTGATCATATACTACTTCCTGAAATGGTTGACGTAGACCAATTCTTTTTTTTTTGGTATAGTGACTCTGTGTATACCTTCCATCTTCTTTTGATGCTTCCTGCGTTGTTCAGTATTTTGGTCATAGAATCCTTCAGTATTGCAACTCGGCACATGAATTTTTTCTTCAGTTCTTTCAGCTTGAAAAATGCCAATTATGTTCTTCCCTTTTTGTTTTCTAATTCCAGGTCTTTGCACATTTCTTTATAATACTTTGCTTTGTGTTCTCCAGCCACCCTTTGAAATCTTTTGTTCAGCTCTTTTACTTCATCATTTCTTCAATTTGTTTAGCTACTCTACATTCAAGAGCAAGTTTCAGAGCCTCTTCTGACATCTGCTTTGGTCTTTTCTTTATTGCTTGTCTTTTTAATGACCTTTTGCTTCTTCATGTATGATGTCCTTGATGTTATTCCACAACTCATGTGGTCTTTGGTCATTTGTGCTCAGTATCTCAACTCTATTCTTTTGATAATCTCTAAATCCAGTTGGGATATACTCAAGGTTGTACTTTGGCTTGTGGACTTCTTTTAATTTTTTCAGCTTCAACTTCAACTTGCATATGAGCAGTTGATGGTGTTTCGCAGTTGGCCCCAGGTCTTTTTCTGATTGATGATATTGAGTTTCTCAATCGTATCTTTCCATAGATGTAGTCTATTTGATTCCTATGTATTCCTCCAACTGGCAAGGTCCACATGTACGGTCACAAATGTATGTTGTTGAAAAAAGGTGTTTGCAATGAATAATTCATTGGTCTTGACAAATTCTATCATGTGATCTCTGGCATCTTTTCCATTACCAAGGCCATATTATCCAACTACCTATCCTTCTTTGTTTCCAACTTTCACATTCCAATCACCAGTAATTATCAATGCATCTTGATTGCATGTTTGATCAGTATTAGACTGCAGAAGTTTGTAGAAATCTTCAATTTCCTCATCTTTGGGAATGGTGTTTGGTACGTAAATTTGAATAAAAGTCTTATTAACTGATCTTCCTTGTAGGCATATGGATATTATCCTATCACGGACAGCATTATATTTCAGGATAGACCTTGAAATGTTATTTTTTACAATGAATGTGACTTTATTCTTTTTCAAGTTGTCATTCCCAGCATAGCAGACTATATGATTGTCTGATTCAAAATAGCCAATACCAGTCCATTTCAGCTCATTAATGCCTAGGATATCAATCTTCAAGTGTTCCATTGCACTTTTGGCAACCTCTAATTTTCCTTGATTGATTCTCTTTTTGTTCCACATTCTGATTGTTAATGGATATTTTCATCTCTTTTTTCTCATTTTGAGTCGTACCAGTTCACCAAATGAAGTTCCTGAAAGCTTAACTCCATCCTTGTCATTAAAGTTAACTCTACTTTGAGGAGGCAGTTATTCCCCAGTTGTATCTTGAGTGCCTTCCAACCTGAGGGGCTCATCTTCCGGCACCATATCAGACAATGTTCGGTTGCTATTCATAAGGTTTCCTCTGGCTAATTCTTTTCAGAGGTAAACCACTGGGTCCTTCTTCCTACTCTGTCTTAGTCTGGAAGCACAGCTGAAACCAAGGGTGACCCTGCTGGTATTTGAAATACCAGCATTTGAAATACCTGTGCTACACATGCATTGGAAAAAAGGAAGGAAGGAAGGGAAGGTGGGAAGATGGGAGGGAGGGATAGAGACAGAGAAAGAAAGAAAGAGAGAAAGAAAGGAAGAAAATATGCAAGTAAAAGTCTAGAAAATACTAACCCATTTAGAATAATAAGCTGATCAATGGTTGCCTTGGTGCATGAACAGAGGTAAGGATGGACTGCAAAGGGATGTGAGGAATCTTTGGAAATGTTGAGAATGTTCTCTATCTCCATCGTGCAGATGGTTTCACAGATGTATCTGCCAAAACTCATTAAATTGTACACTTTAAGTGGATGTAGATTATTTTACAGATGTTATGCCTCAATAATGTTGACTTAAAAATAGCAAAGTTGGGATTTAAATTCATAATTGTCAGGATTCAAAGCCACCTTATTAGCCAGTATCTCTTTCTTTCTCTCAGTATGCATATGCAGCTTCATGACTCAAGCTGAGAGTTTTGCTGATGTGGTGGAACCATATTGGATACACCTGTTCCCTGTCTCCATGAAAGAGCTACCTCCAGGTCTTCAGCCAGTCATAAAGTAATGCTAGACCTATTACTTTATGAGAATGTGTGATGTTTACACAATTCCAGACTGTTTAATCAATTTTTGTTTTCATTGTTGTGTACATGATAATAAGCCATTCAAGATTTCGTGATGGAATGGGAAAGGAACTAAGACAATTTTAGTGAACATTGTCATTTATTCCTTCCACCCTCTATCCTTGTCCTCCCCAGGTAGTAACATCTCATGCTCATTGGGCCTCCGATATACCTTGTTCTTTATAAAGTTTTCTTTTACATAGTGTATTCCTACAATATAGTCTGGGTAAATATAATTAGTTAAAATCTTTCCAGATAGAATACATGCTTGAAGTTGTAGGAAATCATTTATGTACTTGTTGGTTGTGTATATATTTTTAGACTTGCCCTTTAAACCAAAAGAATGTGGTCAGTTCCCTTGCAAGTGTCCATTTGCTTAATGCCTTAAAAATGCAAAAGGTAATAATTTGATTTTAGTAAGTGGTGCTAGAAATTTAATTATGAAGCAATTCTTCTTTCCCTCTTCTAAAGAAAAGGAATTAGTGAAATTTTTCATGTGGATGAAGAAGACAGAGACTTCAAATGGGGTGGTGACTATTACCCTGTCAACAACATTTGTAGTTATTCGTTTAATGAATATTCCACAAGATGTCTTTCAACCACCTAGAACAATAAGAAGTTTGTTTTTCTTGGTTTTATTTTTTATCACATTTACCTGTGTTTAAACTTAATTATTATTATAATTTGTTGTCGAAGTTTAAAACACAATTTTTTTGTTGTTGTTGTCCTTAGAGTATGTTAAACAGTATGTCTTGGAGGAATTTTTTTTTTTTTTTCTGATTACCTGATTTGGTAACAGTACTTAAAATTGAAATTCTGGGGAAAAAAATCCCAATCTGTGTTTTCCTCAACTTTTTTTTTTTTTCCCATTGCTTTCTTTTAATTTTTAAAATAAATCTTTGTAGCTTTAGTCCTGATTTTGATTGAAATTTGCTTGACCGTATCTTTTTGTCCTGGATCACAGTTTTTATTTAGCTTGGTTTCTAGCTTTGGACTGGGAGGTAGCAGGGATCTATCTACAGAAGTGTCTAGGACAATTAGTGTTAAATTGCTGAATGATCTCTCAGAGCTGGTGATGAAATGTGATGGCCAATAGAAACTGCTCATTGGTGCTATGCCTCAAGCGGTGCCTGGGGCATGCATGTGGTGCCCAGGGCACACCCCTACCTGCCTCTGCCCCTAGATAGGTCTTTGGCAGTGTAGTGAAAGGAACAAGGGCTTTGAGCTCACATAGAAGTGAATATGCAATGACCACCCTGAAGGGATCACAACAGAGAGTCCTGGACAGAGCAAGAGAAAAATGTAGAACAGAATTTAAATTCACGTAAGAAGACCAGGCTTCCTGGTCTGACAGAGACTGGAGGAACCCCTGAAACTATGGCCCCCGTGCTAAACCAGAACTGAAACCATTCCTGAAGCTCACTTCTCAGACAAAGATTAGACAGACCTTTGAAACAAAAATGACACTCGTGAGGAACATGCTTCTTAGTTCAATCAAATATGTGAGACCATATGGGCAGCTCCTGTCCAAAAGCAGAAGGAGAAGACAGGAAGGGACAGGAACTAGGGGCATGGACACAGGAAACCCGGGGTGGAAAGAGGGAGCATGCTGTCACATTGTGAGGATTGCAACCAATGTCACAAAACAATATGCGTATAAATTTTTGAATGAGAAATTAACTTAAGCTGTATATTTCACCTAAAGCACAATAAAAAATAAAAGAAGTGAATATGCATCCTAGTTGCACAACTGCTTACTTGATAGCGACAGGTTTCTTTTCTTTTTTTTTTGAGATTTATGCATCATAGGGGGCTATTGATACTTAAGTTGCAGTGTGGTTGTGGGAATCAAATAAGGCTGTGTATATAAAGAACTAGTTCCTTGTATTTGATGCCGTATTCTTCTCAGCTATCCTGACCCCCAACCCTGATATCTTCATTCATCCATTGTCAGTGATCCTAGAGGACAACCTTCCTGATTTCTGACTGGGTTACAGCTATTGAAATGCTTGTTGTTTTTACATTGAAATCAACTTGCTGCTCTGCTTTTACCTGGGCTAATTATTTTATTATCCACAATGAGAGATTGACCTTGGTGAGGTTCACAGCCCTGATCCTATTTTTTTTTTTTTATCAGTTGTAGTAATCAAGTATTCCATACTGAAATGCCAAAATGTAGTTTCTATACCAGAGTCACTATTCAGTTTCTATTATATTTGCTCAAATAATAGAAAAATAGGGTTAGAATCTGAAAAGATAATGTTTATGATATTTATTGAGCAGCTCTTCAAGAACATCAGCTATATTCTATACACTGTATTAGTTCCTAAATGATTAACAGTTTAAGTTTCATAACCATCCTGATACTAGACAGAATATTTGGCAAGAATCATAATAAAAGGTCTTCAAAATGATCACTTAGTTCAGCTTTGTGTGGCAGTATTCTCCAAGAGTTACCATAATTATTTGATTTAATATCCTGTGTTATTATTAAATATTTTCTGTTAATCTGAAATCTATTTTCTAGTTTTATTATAAATGTTTACTAGGCAAATGAGACACATCCAAGCTAAAAAAAATCAGAACACTTATTTAAACATACATTCCCATTCATGACACTCTATTCCTTAATTCATTACTGTTCATTCAGGTTGTGGCCACTATCTTAAAATACACTAGCCGGTTCAACCTAGGGGATGCGTGAACTACTGAATTTGTGAGACCACGTTTTCTAAGATAATTCATAATGGTATTTTTTTCATGTAATGATTATGAAGGCGCACAGCAAATTATAGCAATCCCAGTGCACTTCATAGAGGTAGGCTTGCTTGCCTGTTTTGTTTGGGAAGAAAACATGAAAAGAAATGGAGGCCAGATTAACACTGTTGCTGTAATTAGTGGAGATGCATGTAGTGAACTGCTAAGTACCTATGACTAATCGAGATAGACAGTGCTGTCCCTTGTTAATCACAAAAGATATTGGCCTGTCCATAGGAGAGAGGAGTGATTATATCAAAAAGAACAGTCAGCTATTACCAGGGCAAACTCTGTCAGGGGTGTCTGTGAGTGATAAAACAAAAGGACAAAGATGAAATTAAAAGCAGGGCTAATTATCTTTAAATAAGAAGGCACTTTTATGTGCTCCTGTATTGCATTAAAAGATGCTTTGCTTTTTTTCTTTAATGATAGGTATTTTTAAAGGGAACGATTATTTCTAGACACTAAATTCATTCAGTCATGAAAATACTAGTTGTAGTGATTATTTCTTACAATAGTTTAAAGCACTTAAAATTTTATAATTATTTTATGTTTTTTAGATAATCTTTAAGTACTAGTTGAAGTCCATTATCAAATTAAATAAGCAGCCCTAGTGGCACAGTGGTTAAGCATTCAGCTGCTAACTGAAAGGTCAGCAGTAAGAACCCACCTGCTGCTCTTCGGGAGAAAGATATGGCAGTCTGCTTCATAAAGATTACAACCTTGTAAACCCTATGAGGCAGTTCTACTCTGTCCTATAGGATCACTATGCGTCAGAATCGACTTGACAACAAGGGGTTTGGGTTTTTTTCACCAAATCAAGTGCAGAACAAAAGATGAATCCAAATGAAGCAGGTGGATTGATTTTTCATGGTCTAGTAATGTAGTTTTGTTCTTAGTCTGCCAATATTTATTTAAACATAAATTAAGTCCTAATTTATAATTCATAAATGATTCTTTTCTTCCAAACACAGGTATAACTTTTAAGTTTTGTTGTTGTTGTTGCTTCTGTTTGGATGCCATCTAGGGTTTCAACAAATGCTTTTTTTAGGAACTAAGTACCTGGAGAATAACTTTCATATGAGTAGCCACCTATTCATCTTCCTTCTCTCATTATTGGAGTCTTTGGAAATTTTACCCTTTCCAGGATCGCTACGTAATTTAACTAATTAAAAGAGCAAGACAAAATTCTTAAATGTTTAGCTAACCAACCAAAACCCGTTGCCGTCGAGTCATTTCCGATTCATAAAGACCCTGTACAACAGGGTAGAGCTGCCTCATAGGGTTTCTAGGGAGAGGCTGGCAGATTCGAACTGCCAGTCTTTTGGTTAGTAGCCGAGCCCTTAACCACTGTGCCACCAGGACGCCAATGTTTAGCTACTTATAAAAAATATCTTTTCAAATTTCAGAGCTCTAATAATTTAATGAGAGACATTGGTCATTTAATGGTAGAATTCTCACCTTCTCTGCAAGAGGCCTGGATTTGATTCGGGCCATTGCACCTCATGCACGGACATTACACGATTGTCGGTGGAGGCTTGTGTGTTGCTATGATGCTGAACAGGTTTCAGCAGAACTTTCAGGCTAAGAGGGACTCAGAAGAAAAGCCTGGTGATATAATTAAAACAATAAGCCAATGAAAACTTTATGGATCGCAATAGTCCAATACCAAACTGATCTTGGGGATGGCACAGGACTGGGAAGCACTTTGTTCTATTCTGCATCGGATTGCCATGAGTTGGTGTCTACCAGATGACAGCTGACAACAACGGTAACAGTAGCTGAATATAATTAATGAAGCAATAAAGTTGCAGTGAGTCGAAAACCAACAGAAATTTGGGGGAAATGTTTTCATTTCTATAGACTGCGCACACAATGAGTGTAACAGGAAAAAAGAGTCAATGCAAATAATGATATCAAAACATACAGGTACCTGACATTGCTGTAAGTACTTTTACATATATTAATTAATTGAAACCTCATATCATCATTATGGCATAGGTTCCATTTTATCTGTTTTACACAGGCAAATTAAGTAACTTTTCTAAGGTCACACAGTTAATAGATTTTAGAAAAATAATTTAAATCTATATAATCTGGCTCTAAAACCCATGATTTTGAGTACCAAAATATTTTTCCTTTCAGAGCAAAACAGTTACAAAGTGCTGTGATCAGAACTTTCACTTAGTAGGGTAGGAGATGCTTGATTTATATTGCTTGAAATAAATGGAAGGAAGGGATGAATGTATCCTTAGGTTTTTTTTTCCCCCCTCAATGCTTATTGCTATACTCAGACCCAAATAGAGTGCTCTAGAGACCAGGCATGCATTTTTGGTTGTCTTATACAACTTTAAGTCTTATTAAGCCACAACGGGATTAATATAAATTGAGGATCTCAACTAGCTCACATTGAAATTCCTTTGAGTGTTTACTTAGATGACTTACTACATTTATGCAATTCCAAGACACCATCAATTTTAGAACTTCTGGGTGGGGAAAGGGTTTAAATGAAATTCTAGGAAATCGCAGAATCTAAGGTAGAAGTAAATTCTGGAAATGAGAAATCACAGTAATGCTAACTAATCAATACACACAACACTGCCGTTTGTTGGTGAGTTGTTGACTCTCAGGGGTTGTCCATGGCTTTGAATAAAATCGTTTCAGAGAGGGTAGGTCCATGTTGAGTGATAGAAACTTTCCTAAGATTGGCCTAGGAAACTTGAACCTATGAGAGTTTATTTTTTCCGAACAATTTTTCCCATTTCAAAAGGGTAGTTTTCCTTAGCCTGAAGACACCCAGCCCTATTGTCCTCACAGTCCAGAAGAGCTTATTGTTGCTCGTTCTAGAAACCTTGCTCTGTACATGTCTAGTACCTTCTGTTTTGTCACCTTGCCCTTCATAAGTCTTGAACCAATGACCTAAGTCTTCCCCAAAGTGTTCCCTTAGAGGCAATCTTGCACTCACACCTGAAAGTTACAAATGTTCACATTCTTCAAGTGACATCTGCCAATCCCACTGCTTCCTTGACTGGCCACGAATACTATCCAATGTAACCTGTTCCTCTTTCCCTTCAAAGGTCAGATTTCCACTGAAAGATGCCCTTAGTCTTCTGGAGTTGACAAATGTAGTTCTTTCCTTCCCTAAATAATTGCGGGACACATTTTAATCTCCTTAACAAAGCCAACGCCTCTTAACAAAGCCAATGCCTATATATTCTTTTAAATACTGCTTTTGTCTTCCAAAATTTAATCTTTCCTACTCTATTAATATGGAGTTCCCAGGTAGAGTAAATGGCTAAGTGCTTGGCTACTAACCAAAAGGTTGACTGTTGGAATCCACACAGATATGTCTGGTAAAAAAGGTCTGGTGATCTGCTTTCAAAACATTACAGACATTGAAAACCCTCTGGAGCACAGTTCTTACTCCGAAACACATGAAGTCACTGTGAGTTGGAATCAACTCAACAGCAACTGGTTACTCTATCAATTGGGAATGGATTTGCCCTAGGCTCTCAACATGCCCCTCTCATTTCTATTTGAATTCACATTCCTGCATAAATAGGCCTGCTACACACATTCTTCACCAACTCTACTCTCTCAATTAGGTGTACAATCATAGCTTCCTAGACTCTGGGTAGCAGTTTACTTGTCCTTCAGATGGTTCTCCTTCTTACTAACCTACTTCTACAAGCTAGATTATCTTTTCTAGGTGAGGCATGATACTAAAAAATTTTTTATTTATCCAGTATCTTTAACATCCATATAAGTAAATACTTTAAATATGAGCATTTTACAGAAAAGAATGTTAAAGAGTTAAATAACTTACTCATGGTCACCAGTTGGTGGTGAAGCCAGGCAGTTTGGGAAGACTCAACCACTATGCTATGCTATCGTGAGGAAAAAAAAAAAAATGTTGGCATCAAGTTGATTCCAACTCATAGCGACCTTATAAGACAGGGTAGAACCTCCCATGGGGCTTCCAAGTAGTGCCTGGTGGATTTGAACTGCCGACCTTTTGGTTAGCAGCCAAAGCTCTGGATATTTATAGATAGGGATCAGGGAAATGAGACAGTTCACTTCTAATGGCCTAAATATCCTCAAGGACTCTAATGTAGCAGGTGCTTCCATAGGACTGAGGGTTGAGAAAGAGACTTCACAGTGGTATGATTTTTTTTTTTCCCCCATCAACACTCAGCAAACCTGGAAACTATATTTAGTGGGATGACAGGGGAGCAAGAAGATATTGAGGGAGACTGATCTAGGTGACCAAAACAACACTCATGATAAATAAAAAAGAGAAGCTTCTAGATGGTTATTGAAACATGAGATCACAAAGCAAGAGTTCTCTGTGTAAGTCCAAGCTGCAATTTAGTTCATGTTTAGTTAGAGTGAACTATAGCACACTTGGGGAATCTGGGGTTGTGGAAAGTGAAGTCTGAGTTTCCTAATCCAGGAAATGACGGATAAAGGAAAAAGTAAAAGTTAGAAGTCATTTGAATCTTGAAGACAGAGTACTTCGTGAGAGGAAGATTAATTTGTGT
Source organism: Trichechus manatus latirostris (assembly GCF_000243295.1). Lineage (NCBI taxonomy): Eukaryota > Metazoa > Chordata > Mammalia > Sirenia > Trichechidae > Trichechus > Trichechus manatus. Next base: position 488,068 of record NW_004444271.1, on the reverse strand, counting down.
TTTAGACACCATGTTTTGACACAAGGGTCTCATCTCCAGGACTACAGAATATGGGGTTGGAGCGCAGTTAGTTAGGAGGCTCTTTGGATGAGTTGGTCAGGGATGGGATGATAAATTCAGCTCTAAGATAAACTTTTCTGACAGAAAGACATTTCAGGCCTTGTACTTCAAGTGAGGTGTCAGAATCTTTGCATTTAGTTGTAGGCTGCTGTGTGTATCTGATAGGATTGTGGTGGTTTATGACTTGAAATAGGCAGGAATATTATGCAGTGTTTCTTATGAAAAGTTTTAAACACAGGGCAAATTATCAAGGTCACCCCAATATAGCTTCTCTTTTCATTGCTTGTAAATTCTTTTGCCAAAATCATGGACAGAAAGAGGAGTTTTTTTCCTCTTAAACTGTATTCCTACACTTACGTTATTTTAGCAACATCTCCTTAACTTTTTTTAATTTTTTTATTTTATAGTTTAAGAACCTCTCTAAATATATTTTAAGAAGTCACTGGGCACAAGCTGTATAAAACAGTTATGCAAAAGAGTTACAAAGTCCAAGATGGTCCCAGACTCAGTTGTTCATTTGCTTTTCTATCAAAAGAATCATACTTCAGTACCAAGCAGAGTCCTGATTGATTGCTCCTACCTCCTAAATATATCTTAAAGCACTCTATTTCTTCCCATCCTTATTAACACCACCTTGGTTAAAACCACCTATATCCCTTGTATAGAGTGCTGCAATAGTTTCCTAGCTGGTCTCCCAACTTCTTATTGTCTTCCTATTCTTTCTCCACACTATAGCTAATGGAATCTTTCTAATGCACAAATGCAATATCTGTTTAAAGTCTTTCAGCTATTCCCATTTCACTTAGTAAAAAAACATAGGGCCTTTTTTGATCTCTTTCTTTCTCTCTCTAGTCTTCTTTCTTTTGGCAAAAGTGTCCTTGTCTCTAGGACTTTAATTAGAAAACTCTTCTGATCCCCACCTATCACGTCTCCTGCCACCTAGCTGACTCCTTATTCTTTCTTCAAGTTTCAGTGACGTCTTTAAGACTTCACTTCCTATGAGAGACTTGTCATTCCCTTAAACTATCTCTTATTTATGCTCTCAAGCACTCTGTACTTCCTTCCTTCCTACTTCTACCTACCACAAGATCTTGAACTCACTGGCTTCTTTCAATAGAGTGTAATCTCCTTCAGGTCAATCTTGTTCATGATTGTATGCCTGGTGCTTAACCTAGTTCCTGGCACATAGTAGGTAATCATTACCTGTTAGGTAAGTTGAAAGGAATTTGACATCACTCTGCAGGTTGCTTTTGGAGTTCTCTGGAATAAAGAGGATGTAGAAGGTCAATTTTAGATGATTTTCCTGGCATTAAACCTGGGTTATCCTGAAATAACTAGGAGGGTGTCTGATATATTAAGCTGATTACTGTGTCTCCTTCAGTCAGAAAATTTCCTGATTCAGCTCTTCAGAGACATTGTGCCTATCTTAAATGTCTAACCTGTGTTTTTCACTCATTCAGAAATTTTCCTGAACCAGCTCTTCAGAGATGTTCAGCCTGTATTTAAAGTCATTTTTCTCTTGCTTTTAACTCCCTTTATCCTTGGGTTTCACCTTCTGAAGCCTCTTGCTTTCCTGCAGTTCATACACTCACTCGCATATGGATTGAATTTTTTCACTAAATATTATTCTGTTTCTGGTCAAAATTTGGACTATCAAGAGTTCTACATATCCCAGTAACAGATATTATAATGAATATAAAGCAAAGTAGAGTATGAAATAGATATATATTTTGGGAGAGACATACGTAATCTCTGGATTAGTAGTTACAGAAGGGATCATGTGTAACTGAAGTGTGGTCATTGCAGGCAGAGATAGCAGAAGGTTTCTAACAGCCAGTTTATTTTACCTTAAAATTGAACTGCTATATTAAAGCATCAATGCATTTTTACCAAAAGTAAGTCGAATTCAAAGCAAAGTGCCATAAAATTTCAAATGGCTTTAGATTTTATTAACACTGATTTAACAAATCTTTTAAAGTGAAATTATGTAGACTCTATTCCCATTGATTCATAGACAGGTTATATAGTGAAGCATTTTTGAGCGAGACATGTAGGAAGTAAGGTCATAATTTTATACAGGTAGAATTTTTTCCTCTACACCATTGGTATTGTCTTTATTTCCTCTCAAATAGCCCTTGTATAAGCGACATTTCTAGAAGCCAGCAGAAGACAGAGAGCAGCATCTGATTACTTTAGGGTTAATTATTAGCAACATGGTTTTACTAGTGACATTGTTTACAGTGTTCAATTAAATGTCAATTTAATGACACTCCACGTTTAAACAGCAGTACTGAGCCTTTGTATAGTTCCAGCCCAGAGGATTGACCAGCTGTCCAGCCTTGCTGACCTTCCACATGTCTTTCTATCTATGTTTCAAGGATGCAGGTAATTGCTACTCCTTAAGGAGACTCAAACAAGCTATTGTCTAGCTATATGCATGATGTCTTTCTTAATAGGAAATGAATTGGCTCCCTTAATAGTGCCAAATGCACAACAGAAGACTGAATTTGGAGATTAATACAGTAGGAATTTTGTTTCATGAAACCTTGGCTAAATATCCCACTCTACATTTGCAGCTTTTTATTATGCATTGCATTTTGCGGGGAATGAGAGCTGCGTTACACTGACTAAGCAGCTGCAGGGTTATCTCTTCCATGCAGCCAATTCACCTGGGCTTTTGGAAACAGGATTTTCAGACCTGAGAAGTATTCCCATTCCAAGAGTGAGAGCATACAAGCTGACCACGTGCTAATACTCAACTATGATGAGACTGCTAGCCCCTGATAATTTGCATCTAAAGAAACCAATTTGAACGAAAGTGCCGCTACTAATAGACTTCGATAAATACATGATGCCTTTGCTCATTGAAATATCCTCAGGTGAAAGAAAATATAGTTAAGGTCATTTTCACCCCGCTGCTGCACTTAGCTACTTTTTCAGACACATTTAAAAATAATTTGAGATGAGAATACATCTTGAAGAAGTCAATAACACTTCCTACCCTACTTCTTTTAACACATATAGCAGGAAAGCGCTTATTGTGTGCAAGCATGGAGTTTTCCCTGATAATGCAGATATGCAACAGATAGGCTATCACAGGACTTCATGGTCTAGGGGCAAAGACAGAAGAATAAACAGAAAAAAGCATAATGCAATGTGAGTATGACTGCGATGCCAGTGGTATGCACTGGGTAACATGAGGACACAAAGCAGAGAGACCATTTTGTCAGCAAAACACAGGAAAAGAAAAAATAAATAGTCCATTTAATATACAGAAAAATTGAGGAGAATGGTAAATACGAGGCTATCTTCAGCTTTCGGTTCATATAACTATATTGTCAGTGTGATGGTTGGTTCTATGTGCCAGTTGGGGTAGATTATAGTACCTTGCTGTGAAGGTGTTCTGTTTGTGTGATTAACACTTACAATTAGATGTGGGTGGCCTTCATCCAATCAGTTGAAGGTGTTATGAACAAAAACAGGTTTCTGGGAGAGGAAGAAATTCTGTCTCAAGTCTGCAGCACCAAATCCACCTAACTTTCCAGCCTGTAGGACTGCACTACGGATTGCAGACTTGCTGGCCCACACAACTGCATGAGCCAATTCCTTAAAATAAATCTGATATATACATATTTCCTATTTATTCGCTTTCTCTGGAGAACCATGACTGATAGAGTCAGCTTCTAGAATATAAATTTTTAAATATGCTATATATCATCTACCAGGAAATTATGTGCTAAGGAGTAGGAATAATAATAGTATCAACCTGAGTAATGTTGTGAGAATTAAATATCTTTTTTAAACTCCTTAATACAGAAACATCTAGCATATGGCAATTTTAAGCATTCTATAAAATTGATCAGTAATTCTTATTAATAAAAAATGATCAAATGCTTTTTTACTTCCTATATATATGTTTATACATGTATCTTTCTCTCTCTCTCTCATTAGAGGTATAAAATGAAAAAGAATTATGTATAAGTTATATGAATAATAATATATCAGATATTAACATGAGAGGCAACCTCTCAAAGAATTCTACTGTGAGGAAAACCACATTTTGAGAAATTATCTTTTAGCTAAACTATTAGAATAGGACAACTATACTTCAACACACTGATTTACCATGGGTACTTCTTTGTTTTCTGTCACTTCTAGCTATTCAAGTGAGAATTTGTTTCTTACTTGAATAAATAATCTGATAAAATTAAATATTTGATGGCTAGTGACCCAAGGGCACTGTTATAACTCTGAGAATGTAATGCTGAGTCTTATTTTACATTATATTTAGACCTTGAATAATGTTTAATCTGAATCAGAATACTGAATCAGAATTTTAAGAGTGGAGTATAAAAATCTGATACGTATTTTTCCTATAGGACTTCAGGTCAATGGTATATTTTAATTTGTGAAATATCATCAGCACCAATCCATGTAAGATTTTATTCTTGTTTAATTTTACTTTATTCCAATTCCTATTTTCCATGTCTTTTTTGGTAACCATGCTAATGAAGTCAATTTAGTTATTTGAATTTGTGTGTATCCTTGAATAATGCCCAGTGTTTTTGTTGTTGTTATTTTTCTTAGCCCTTTTTTTTTGTGTTAAATACATGTTTTAATGTATATCATACTGTGCTGTAATCTATCTTTGGTTTCACACAACATTAGTTTTTATATGTATTCATATTGGTGTATATATATCATTGATTCCAATGGATTCATAATTTCCATACGCTATAACTTAAAATCTGATTGCCGTGTTGTAGGGTATTTGCATACTTAATTTCACTAAATATTGTCAGGCAGCTCTCCAAAATGTCTTCACTGGTTTCCATTCTCACCAGAAGTGCATGGTAGATTCCATCAACCTATTACGTACAAAAGAAATTTGAACACAAAGGTCATATGCAAAATTTCTGTAGAAGTAAATCTCTATAGTGCATACTGTATAATGTGAAATTTAAGCAAAACAAACTGGTATATTTTGTGTTAAGGAGATGCTCAATAAATATTTGTTGAATAAATTGAATTAAGTGCAGTGGACTTCTGGCTCTATCACTTATGAGCTGTATCACCTTGGGCAAATTACTGAATCTCTTTGTTCCCTCATCTGCAAAATGGATATAATATTTATTTTATTGGGTGGCTAGAAAGATTAAATGAGATAGTTCTTAGTCAAACATTCAGTAATACCCTAACAAACCTTAGCTATTATTATTATTATCATTATTACTTTCCAGTGGTGCCATTGAGGTTCATACAAGTCTTAGTTATCTAGTGCTGCTATAACAGAAACATCGCAAGTGGATGGCTTTAACAAACAGAAATTTTTTTTCTTTCACAGTCTAGAAGTCTGAATTCAGGGCGTTAACTCCTGGGGAAGACTTTCTCTCTTTGTTGGTTTTAGGGGAAGATCCTTGTCATCAAATCTTTCCCTCAGCGCAGGGATAGTGGGTCTAAAGGATGCGCTCCACTCCTGGTACTGCTTTCTTGCTGGCATGACGTTCCTCTCCCTCTGCTCACTTCTCTCATTTATATCTCAGAAGAGATTGACTCAAAATACAGCCTAATCTTGTAGATTGAGTCCTGCCTCATTAATATAATTGCCTCTAATCCTGCCTAATTTACATCATAGAGGTTAGAATTTACAACATATAAGATAATCAATCAGATCACAAAATGGTGGACAACCACACAATACGGGGAATCATGTCCTAGCCAAGTTGACACACATTTTAGGGGGACACAATTCAATCCATGACAATATATAACTGTAAAGTAGTTAAATTAAGCTGGTTTTGAAAATAAAGGCTAACCCACACAACATCTCTCATCTCTCCATTGCTGTGTTCCAATTAGAGCACCTCTTGGCTTTTTAATATCCAAAACGAATAGAATGAATGTTACTCTCAATACATTTTTCAGCTGATATTTATTTTACATAGGATATTTTTACATTTACATCCCCTAAACTAAAAACAACAATCTTGAGAAAACAGGATGCATGAAAATGCCTTAGTAACTTTTCAGATACTATCAGTAAAACATGACAATCACATATAGATATTTTGAAAAGAGGAGGTGATCAGGATGTGTCAGCAAAGGATATGTGCACGGGAGGTGTTTTTGGCTCTAAGAGACATGGTAGCGTTACACTCTTTGTAAGCCATTCTCTGCCACCATGGACTTGGCTTTAACCTGTTTCTAGAATGCTTTCAAAGTTAACCCTCATTTTAAACTAGTATTATGTAATGAGCCCCCCAAAAAATGTTAAGAAAGTAGAGAAAATCTGAAGAAGAAAGCAAATAAATGAGAAAAAAATAGTATCCTGAAACTGATGATTTTACAGACAAAAGCAACTTTCACAGTCTAGAAGTCTGAATTCAGGGCGTTAACTCCTGGGGAAGACTTTCTCTCTTTGTTGGCTTTAGGGGAAGATGCTAACCACATAATTTATTTGAAGAACAGGAAACAGTGTTTTACTAATTTTGTAAACAAATATGCTTATATAGAGAGGTTTTCTGGTACTTTATTTAAATTTAAGAAATAAGTTGGGTGTTTTGCTTGAGTGCATCTAGGTTTCACAGGGGCCACAGCTTATAAAATGTGGCAGTCCTCTTTAATGAAAAAACAAAATTATCTCGCATTTCTGAAGGTTACAGAATTCATTGCTAAGGTTCCTCCCAGAATGTTGGAAAGGGCTCTTGCAAGTGAGGGACTTGGAAGGTTAAGCTTCACTAGCTTCATGATAGAATTGCATTTGTATTTGGAATTGTTGTGTAATACATTATAATCTTTCCCTTTTTAAATGGGAAATAGTAAATAGTTCTTAGCTTTTTGGCACAGAACATCTGATTTTCAGGAATGAATTACTGACTTGATATTAAGAAGAAAATTTCTATACTAAGAGATAAAGCTATGAAGAAAACAAAATTAGATGGGGGAGAAAACATTGGTAATCGTAGCAAAAACTTCCACTTTAGTGCTTTGTTACTTGATGCAGTAAATAGCTACCAATTCTTTTTTCTTTTACTCATTTGCTAGTACTAAGTGCATCAGCCCTTGGAGTCTCAATTTGTTTGCACAGCATACACTTGTAGGGAGCAATCATAAGGCAATTTTATTTTTGTTCTCCATTGTCCTTAAAATCCACTGTGTGGAGTTATTTGTTTCCCTACTTCTGGATAAAAAGTCATGCAGATTCCATAACTTTTCTCAGAATTATTAAATATTAAAAGTCCTATAGTTCCTTTGGGTCATGCAGATTCCATAACTTTTCTCAAAATTATTAAATATTAAAAGTCCTATAGTTCCTTTGGGTCATAATTCAAAAATTAAAATGTCCAGTCCCACGTAAAACAAAAAAACTTCTAGTTACAGTTTATCTTCTTGTTCCTCACTTAGCCCCTCTATTGCATTTCTTTATCTCACTATGAACATTTTCTGACCTCTTCCAAATTAGGAGCATGGGGGAGAAGAATAGAGATAAGCAGAGCAGACCAGTCACTCTGACTTGACTGGTACTAGTGTAATGATCGAGTAATAGCTCTTTCTCCCCCAGTCCCTGAGGTTTTCTCTACTGGAGTTCGCTGGACAGAGCAAATGAATCCCTCTCCCTGTTGATCACTTATTCCTTTCTCATCCCTAGGAATCCTTCAATTTCTTTTTTCTCTAGATTTTTTGTCTTTCAAGAAAGTTGTCTGGCACAGGATCTAAGAGGACTCTACGCTGTTTCTTTTCCTGTAATTCAATTTGGTCATGGGAAATACTCATATATTCTTTATCTCAACAGACTCTACTTTCACACCATTGCACCTCTTTTTATGTTCTACCTCAAAGCAGGAAGCCAGCACTAAATCCTATAGATTTTTGAAGGAGGAGTCAGAAACCAAACCACTGCATTCCGCAAACTGCAAGGGGCACATTTTAAGCTCTTAATGGTGAAGGGCAAAGGAAGCACCTTCCATCCTTCCACCTTGTGCACTAATGGGGGATAGGACTCATGAGCACACCAACTGCTCACTACAAAAATTCCCTTTATTGTATTTATATCCTCAATGTTGCTAATGGCTTTAAGAGACATATATATGACTAGTTTCCTACGATCTTCTTTGAAATATTTTTATCCTGAACTAGCAATTCACTTGAAATATGTATTGCTAATCTCAGAACTTTTTGTAAAACATCGATAAGAAATAAAGACATAAAACTTTTTTTTCAAGCCTATATGCATTAGTTTCAGCATAGAGTCTTCTAGTCCGTCCACAGTAAGTAAAGATGTAGTGTTCGCAGTGGTTGTTTCTATATTATTATCATGGTGTACTTACTATGGCATGACTATCTTCATAGGATATTTTTGTAATTTTATAAAATTATAATTTTATAATTTTATATTTTTTATATTTTAATATCCTTATAAATATCTTTATAAGGATATTAAATGTTAAAGTTTGCAACGTCTTACTCATTTTTCTTTAACACAGTGTTAATCGCAGCTATATAGACATTGCGAGACTAGTGTCTTTCACATAGTATTTTATGTGCCTTGGGTATTTTAGGGCTAATCTGAAACAAAAAGGTAAAAAAGCCTCAAGGAAGGCTTTTTTAACTGGTAAAGGACATGTCCGATTCAGATATTTTGTCTAGTTCAGTTTGGATTTTTTGCTGTCAGAAAAAAGTTAATAATTTTGAATTGCTATTAAATATGATGTGTCTTTTAAGGATAGTTGTACCAAATAGTTACGAATGACATGATTATTAGTGTACTTATTTAAAAATACATACATACATACTTAAGACCCTCTCCCACCAATATCACAGAAAAGTCCAGATGCTAAAAGGAAATGAACTGATAATGAAAAAAAGTTGAATAAAATGAGTAAAAACAGAAGACTGGATCACAGGGAACAGAAGAAGATATTTTTAACCCCTCAGAATTTATTAGGATTCACTACTTATGTAACAAACTGTAAAAAGTGTTGCTATACAAATTATTTGTTTATTTTCTGCACAGAAAATTTATGTCTGACTCAATACAATTACAATTATTGAAACTTCTTTTTTGTATGTAAAAATAAAAATTCTAAATAGTTGCATACAAATCAACTGGAAATGTCTTACTAAAAAAAAAAAAAAAATTCAATTTTTTTTTTTTTTTTGTTCCCCAGAAGGAAAATCTGTCTCATTTTATACAGTAGTGATTCTTTTATTCCAGCGTATTGGTGCAGTGGTTAAACTTGGCTGCTAACCAAAAGGTTGCTGGTTCAAATCCACCAGTCACTCCTTGGAAACCCTGTGGGGCAGTTCTACTCTGTCCTGTAGAGTCGCTATGAGTCGGAATTGACTCTAAGGCAACAGGTTTTCTTATTTATTTATTTTTTTGGTTTGATTATTCTGTTCAGTATGTTAGACATAGAATAGATGAATTTTCACTTTTTTAGCTTCGGTTATTTATTTTTGTTATGTTTAGACCAGCTGACAGTTTTAGTAATAATGGAATTATGGAATAAATTTCTGTTTTCAAATAAGTCTCTTAGCAGCAAAATAAGAAGAGTAATTCAGATTCAAGGCCAGGATGGATCAAGTAAAAACGTCACAGGTTTAGAACTTAGTAAACGTAACTAACAGTGCTTCTATTCTGATGCTGATATTGAGCCTTTATATAATTAAAAATCTCTTGAAGGCATTAAGTCCATTCTATCTATACACTGCTAATGAGTCCCTCTTTGCCTTAGTCATGTCCATAGTATTCTAAAGAAGATTTTTAAAGTTTTTTCCAACCCTAATGTCTGCTGTGTTGTTTGAGAAGCAAAAATCTTTAGCAAAATGGAGAAAATCAAGATTGGTATCTGCTTAAACGGCTGCTTCTCATTTTACATTGAAAACTCACAGTTGCCCGTTACTGAGCACGTTTCCTAACTTTAATTTTGCCCCTGTGTGCACATAACACAATACAAGAGATACAAATAATATACTTGATGATTTATTTGAGGTGTTTCCCTTAATCAATCCTATGTTGAATTATAATAATTCAGCTTAATGATTTTTGCTAATGTATTAGCATTGAAATCAATATAACTGATAAATCTTGGTCCACTTACTTCCCGAGATCATTGCTTGACATTCATTAATTCATTGGCTTTACAGCCTTTTTGGAGCCCTAGTGGCAGAGTTGTTAAGAACTATGGCTGCTAACCAAAAGTTCGGCAGTTCAAATCTACCAGCCGCTCGTTGGAAACCCTATGCAGCAGTTCTACTCTGTCCTGTGGGGTCTCTATGATTTGGACTTGACTCAAAGACAACGTGTTTGTTTGTTTTTTTTAACCTTTTTGAATTTCATAGCCCTAATAAATTTCAGGATTATTTCAAAAAATAAAGAGAAATTTAAAGGATTGAGACTTTAAAGTTCAGCTATGGAATTTTAGATCTACAGAGTGTAATAGTTTGAAGATACTTCAGTCCCTGGGTAGAACAAAATGGTTAAGCACTCGACTACTAGCTGAAAAGCTGGCAATTCGAGCTTACTCAGAGGCACCTCAGAAGACAGCCCTGGTGATTTGCTTCTGGAAGGTCACAGCCCTGAAAATTCCCTGGAGCACAGTTGTATTCTGATATATGGAGTTACCATGAGTCAGAATCAACTCGACGACAACAACTTTAGGTTAAGTTTTTTTTTTTTTTTTGTTTTGGTTTTACAGGTAAGAAAATTGAGGTAGTACAGATAGAACCGATAGCTAATGAGACAAGAGATACCCAATCGTGACTGAACATCACTGGGACACAAACATCTGACCTGCCACTCGATCCGGGGCTCCATCACCAACACGGAATGTGTGCAATGAGAAATAAGCCTCCCAATCTTAAATCATCTGAACTTTGCTTAAAACAAGCGTAAAAAAATAAGTTATACTGCCTTAGGCCTGCTACTTTCACTCTTATTCATCACTAACACTTCACACATAGTAAATGCTTCATAAATATTTGCTGAAATGAATTAAATTTATTCAAGGATAAATATAACGTAACACATCTTTCCAAGGCTTCACTACATTAACATCAATTGATGAATTTCACTAACACTGAGGAACCAACTCCTCAATAGCAGGACCTCTCCTTTGCCCAGAAACTCTGTAATGTCTGGGAAAAGTCAAAGCAGGTGGTCTCCCATATGCTCAAGAACATGTCACTGTGTGTTGTTTTGCTCTGAGTTAAGGAGTCCTTTTCCTGTCTGTGTTTCCTCTGCCTTCCTTTTGAATATTGCCTCACAGGGCAGTGACATGCTGCAACAGTGGACACCTTGTCCTTCCATGAAGCCAAGATGATCTATGATCATGGGTGGAGTTAACAGCTCTCTCCACATCTCTGTGATTCTTCTCTTCTTGCAGCCTGAGGGCACCCCTCCTAGAGCCACATCTAGTAAGTGGCAAAACTATTGTGTCTGCTCCAGAGCTTGAAGCTATTGCCCTGTATTGTGTGGAGTGTCACAGTGATGTTCCCTCCCCTGCATCCTCCTGCTATTTCTGAAGTTATGCACAAAAGTGCCCACCTTCCATCTTCAGCCAAAGAAACAAAATCTTCACATACATTACTTATATTGGCTGTTTGAGAGAGTATGGAAAGGGGAAGGATTTCTTTTTTCTTTACTTTCTAGACGTGTCATAGTCACAATTCCAGCTTCCTAAATCAATTCATTGCAATAAAATAATGCAGAATTTTCATTCTATGATATGTAATTTATACTTTTGCTTTATACGTATACACACACACATGCACACACATTTATTCATGGCTTATGTCTGGGTCTCAGACATGTAGTCTTGTTTTAAAAAAATTTTAATCACTATTCAGTTGTTTGCTCTTCTATTAGTTAGGTTTCTTCTGTGATAATGCTGCATTATAAACAACTCCAAAAATTTCAGTGGCTTACAACATCATCTACTTCTTGATCATGGGTTTGCAGGCCAGCTGTGGCACTGCTGAGCTCAGCGGGGATTAGTTGTGCATGGATCCAGGTTATATTCAGGTTTGCTCAATGCTCTTTCTCATTCTGGAACTAGTGGCTCTACGGGACTTGTATTTTATCATGGCAGATGACAAAGGTACAAGCAGCCGAGCCAAATCATGCAAGTACAGTCAATACTTCTGTTTGTATCACATTCAATAAGATTTCATTAACCAAGGAAAGTTAAATGGCTAAACTTAAAATTAGTGGACTAAGGTTGGATATTCCAGCTACTCTACTGGAAGACACTGCAGTCATAAAACAAAGGTTTAGATGTAATCCTATTATTGGGAGGAAGTGAAGAGCTGAGAGCAGTAATCCATTTTACTACAGTTGCCAATAATGACAATGACGATGGTGATGGTGATGCTGCTGATCGTGTAGGCACTTTTTTTTTGACCCCTGCTTTTGACTTTAAGCTCTATTTACCCTGAAATTTTTATCCTTAATGTTAATGCGTAGTCAGTTGGCCTTACAGAAATTTTTGTATGAGAAATTAAAGAACATTTTTAGAAAAAGTAAACTCCTTCCAACTAAAGAGAGAAGTGCATAGGAGAAGTCCCAGCGTGATGTGCCACTGTCAAAGTGGAAAATGGACTTTAAGAGTCACTTTTAGAGTGTGGCAGTCAGACTGATGTCTTGCCTATCTGCACTGATCTTATGCTTGAATACTGGGGAGAGGAGACTGTGATCTCAAACGTGTAAATTTAAAAGAGCCTTGTTCAAAAAATAAATTAACAATAAAATCTGCAGTGTTGTGTTTCTTTGATAACAAGAGTATGTCACATGTGAGATGAAGATTTCTTCCTGCTGCCTTGTGGACACTCTTGCAGCCACTTGAGAATGAAGCAGAAACATTCTACATGTGTACTAGGGTAGCAGGAGAGGACACTGTGATTCAGGTAACATGGGTAATGGTAGGCAGTTCAGTAAGTGAGAGGACTGCCTCTGGTACATACACAGACATCGTAACTGAGAAGAGAATGTAGGGGAGGAATTTTACTGCTACTGCTGACTGTTTTCATCCATGCTAATGTGTTTAGGGAGAAACCCTGGTGGTATAGTGGGTAAGTGCTACGGCCGCTAACCAAAAGGTTGGCAGTTTGAATCACCAGGCGCTCCTTGGAAACTGTATAGGGCAGTTCTACTCTGTCCTATAGGGTCGCTATGAGTCAGAATCAACTCAATGGCAACAGGTTTAGTGTGTTTGGATGAGTTGTGGTTAATGTTTTCATATTATTATTATTATAGTTGTTATTATAATTTACCATTATTGTTTATATAGTAGTGTTTTACCTTCATTAATATGACAGAATGGTGAACTCTGAAAATTCTTTTCTTCATAAAACAAATATGGGAGGACTTCTGGCCAATATGGCGCTGTAGACAGAAGCACCATGCCATCTCTCCACAGCAAAGACCTGAAAAACTAAGCCAAACAGAGACAAACGTCAATGCTGAAACCCTAAGCATCAAATGAAGAAATGAAGAACTCAGTCCAGCATCGAATGGAATATGAAACGGACAGAGAACAGAGAGCTAGGAGAGATACGTGCAGAGGTCCCCTATCAGCTAACGCAGCATGGATTTGTCATCTTGGACTTCTGTCAGAGATTGGCACACAGGGAGTACAGGAAAGCAGCTTCACGGAGCTTCCAGTAGGAGACAGAACAACCGGTAACTACCGATATACACTTTCCAACCCCCCACCATTCTTCACCCCCACTTGGCCTCCTTGCTTCCTGTGGCCACAGTCTCTTGGCCAGGAGGCACCGACTCGCCCACACTGGCGGGCTCCCTGTGTGTCATTTGTTTGTTGCTGCTGTTGCTTTTTTTTTGTTTCTTTTGGTTTCTTCCATACCTCTCACAACCTCCCCCTCCTTTCTCTCAAATACCTGGCTCCATGTGCCATCTTTGCTTCTTCCTGAAAGGCTGTGATATGCTGTTCAACTGTGGAATTGCTTCACAGCACGAGATGCCACACTGGTGGGATCCCCGGACTTCTTTTCTTTGTTTTAATTTGTTCTGTTTTGATATGTTAGTTTGTTTGTTTTCTTTTTCTTTTCTTGGCTTGGGAGCCCCTTCTAGCTGGGCTATATTACGTGGCTTGGGAGCTACTTCTTCAGTATACACAGCCACACAGTGAGATCCCTGGGGGCATTTCCTTTTTCTTTTTTGTTTTGTTTTTTATTTTGTTTGTTTTTTCTTTTCTCTCTTTTGACCTTTTTGCCTTTCTTCATTTCTCAGTTTCTCGTCTACCTATATTTACCTTCTCTTCCTGTCTCATGAACACTTGGCACTGTGTGACATCTCTACCCCTTCTAGCCAGGCTGTACTTTGCAGCCTGGGAGCCACTTCCCCAGTCTTCACAGCCAAACCAGTGAGTTCCCTGAGGGCTTACTTTTTTTTCCCCCTAATTTTTATTTATTTATTTTTCTTTTACACTTTTTCTTTTCCTGTTTGTTTTTCTCAGTTTCTCAGACTCTCATTTCTCCACTCCAACGACAAGCTCCCCTAGCACCCTTTTTAGTTTGTAGAATAGAAGAATTCAGGGATATAATAAAGGAAAAGAATGCTAAAATAAATTCACAACTAGAAACCATACAAAAACAACAATTAGAAATCTAAAAGATAAACAACAAGATTTCAGAAATGGACAGTGTCACAGAAGGACTGAGGAGCAGGTCTGAAATGATGGAAGACAGGATCAGTGGAATTGAAGACAAACACTTGGATATAACTCTGTTTGAGGAAAAATCAGAAGAAAAATGAAGAAACCCTGAGAATTATGTGGGATACAATCAAAAGCAAAAATTTTCGAGTGATCAGAGTTCCAGAAGAAGCGGAGAAAATAGAAAACACAAAGAGGATCATTGAGGAACTAGTGACAGAAAACTTCCCCAATATCATGAAAGATGTAAAGCTGACCATCCAAGAAGTTCAACGAACTCCATATAGGATACACCCAAAAGAAAATCAGCAAGGCATATCATAATCACACTCACTAAAACCAAAGACAAAGAAAGAATGCTGAGAGCAGCTCAAGAAAAACAAAAAGTCACATACAGAGGAGAAAGAGTAAGACTAAGCTCGGATTATTCAGCAGAAACCATGCAGACAAGAAGGCAATGGGATAACATATATAAAAACTTGAAAGAAAAAAGAATTGCTAGTCAAGAATACTATATCCTGCAAAACTCTCATTCAAATACGATGGTGAAATGACATTTCCAGATAAACAGAAATTAAGGGAATACGTAAAAACCAAACCAAACTTATAAGAATTATTAAAGGGAGTCCTTCAGTCTGAGAACAAACAACATCAGACCACAGGCTGAATCTAGGATGCAGGATCATACTAGCCAGATGATCCAACCTAGGAAATGAA
>NW_004444271.1:467219-468174 GCF_000243295.1 Trichechus manatus latirostris | reverse complement strand
TCTTTGGGGTTCTACTTCATGTGCCATTAATTCCCATTATAATTTTTTTCAAGTCATAACCATATATAGTCATGCCCTGCATAACTTCTGTTCAGGCCATGCCCGACCACATATATGTCTGTGGTCTCGGGTTATGAATGTATGACTTATGTACAACCCTTAGTTATGAACCAACCCCCATAAAAGCTGTCATATTAAAAATCTGAGTTACATATAATGGTTTATAATAACAAATGGGCACTACTTTGTGACTCGCATCAAAACATTGTTATTACTGTATTATTAAAGATGTTTTAGTGTATCTGGAAGTGTTTCTTAATTTTTTATGCATAAAAAGTACACTATATACTAAGACAAACATTTGACTGACGTTAGATACGAACCATACCTATTCCAACTTATGCACAAATTGGACTTAAAGACAGATTTAGAACAGAACTCATTTGTAATCCGTGGGATGCCTGTATATAAAATATAGTGTTTGCACAACGTTCAAATCACATAACATACTATTTCACAGAACATATCGTAGATGTTAAGCAATGAATAACTGTATGTTCCCTTTGTCATGTGAATTTTCTTGTAAATTTTACCCCTCAAACAGTATATCACCCATGATTAATCTTTACTGAAATGTGATAAATTGTGTTTGTTTCCTCATTTCTTCCCTCCAGACACAAAACTGAATGCCTCCTGATGCCAAGGATGGTGAGTTAATCATCTTTTTATCCCACGCCTTAACTTGCACATAGAAAATGAACAGTAAATTCTCATTAAATGCAGTCACTGACTGTATTCAGCCCATATGGATTCAAAATTTATTTCCTAGCAAAGAAATTGTCAGATTTTTCTTCCAGTGGGTATGCCATTGAAGAATTACCTAAGGTCATAGCTTTACCCCAGAACACAAATGCTCACAAACAACTATTGATAATCTTTTGTTTTGATTTATTGA
>NW_004444271.1:463504-465275 GCF_000243295.1 Trichechus manatus latirostris | reverse complement strand
ATTAATTCTTTTATTTTTCATATTACATCATTATTGGAAATTTTCCCATGACACTAATTCTGGAAGAAAAAAAAGTACATTAATGGCCACGTAAAATCCAGTGATAAATACACACTAATTCTTCTATCTAGTCTCCTGTAATGAGGCATTTATATTTTTTGCTAATTTTTTATTATTATAAATTGTGTTGTAATGAGTTAACTTTCAAGGAAATTTAACTTTATATAAACTATACTGAAATGTCTTCTTTCAAAATATACCACTGTCATGGATTGAATTATGTCCCCCCAAAATTGTGTGTATCAATTTGTCTGGGCCATGATTCCCAGTATTTTGTGTTTGTCCTCCATTTTGTGATTGTCATTTTATGTTAAAGAGGATTAGGGTGGGATTGTAACATCCTTACTAAGGTCACATCCCTAATCCAATGTAAAGGGAGTTTCCCTAGGGTGTGGCCTGTACCACCTTTTATCTTACAAGAGATAAAAGGAAAGTGAAGCAAGCAGAGAGTGAGGGACTTCATACCACCAAGAAAGCGGTGCAGGGAGCAGAGTGCATCCTTTGGACCCAGGGTCCCTGAGCGGAGAAGCTCCTAGTCCAGGGAAAGATTGATGAGAAGCCCAATAGAGACAGAAAGCCCTCCCGAGAGCTGACACCCTGAATTTGGACTTTCAGCCTACTTTACTGTGAGGAAATAAACTTCTCTTTGTTAAAGCCATCCGCTTGTGGTATTTCTGTTATAGCAGCACTAGACGACAACCATATGCTACCTAGTTTATAGCTCTTATAGCAAACCAGTTGCTGTCAAGTCAATTCCAAATCATAGTGACTGTATAGGACAGAGTAGAAGTGCCCTATAGGGTTTCCAAGGCTGTCATCTTTATCGAAGCAGACTGCTACATGTTTCTCCCATGGAGTGACAGGTAGGTTTAAACCGCTGACCTTTCGGTTAGCAGCCAAGCACTTTAACCTCTATGCCACCAGGGCTACTTTTTTATAGGAAAGATAGCTCTTTCTTGTTAATAATTTACATTAATAGCCTAAAGTATTACTAAAATTTCACATTTTAAAATTTCTAACTTTTCCTCCCTCTTACAAGAATATTTTATAAGATATTTTACTTACAAATAAAATTGCTTGCTAGTTTTAAAACTGTAGTCCTTTTCTCAGTATGGCGTTCTCTTCATCTATCTTTTTTATGTTTTGTTTTATAACTCTGTTGAATACCTTCCTTCTAAAACGTCTTTCCTTCTTGGCTTCAGTGATACTGTACTATCTAAGTTAACTTCCTACATCTAGAGCCATGTTTTGGCTTCTTCCTTCTCAGACCTTGAGCAATCCCCAAGATGTAGTACTCAGTTCTCTCTCTGGCCTTTCTTGTTGGAGAAACTTCTTCATTCTAAAGATTTTGACAAACAATGCAATATCAATTTTTTGTTCACACATAGCTAATTTCTTACTATTGGGAAAGAGTCTTGAATCAGAGAATACACTAGATGATTTTTTCCTTATTTCATATACTTAATACAATACCATTACTACTATTAGTAGTAGGAATAGCAATGTTTACTGGCTATTCACTTTGTATGCCAAATATTGCACAAAACACTTTGTTTGTAGTCATCATCTAAATTAACCTTCACAAATATTCTGTGAGTATTGTACTCATTTCACAAATAATGTGAGTTCTCAAGGTGCTAAGTAATTTGACAAGGTCTATATGACCCTAAATCCTGGTGGCATAGTGGTTAAGAGCTACAACTGCTGACCA
>NW_004444271.1:460583-462127 GCF_000243295.1 Trichechus manatus latirostris | reverse complement strand
GTGTTAGAATAGAACTGTATTTCATAGGGTTTTCAGGGGCTGATTTTTTCAGAAGTAGATCATCTTTCTTCTGAGGCATTTCTGGGTGAACTCAAACCACCAGTTTTTCAGTTAACAGCCAAGCCTTTAGCCATTTGCACCACCTGTGTTTGTGTCTATATGTGTTTTAAATTAACTAATTGATGTAGCTATTCTGTTTTCAACTCTCCTTACTCAACACAGTGGCTTTGAGGCCTGTTACTGCTAAAAGTACTTCTGGTTTGCTGCTCTTTAAAAGTATTCAGCTCGTTGTACTCATCATTACTTTAGGGATAGATATCCGAGTTGTTTTCAACTCTCTGTACCCACCTACAGCACCATAGTAAACAGCCTAGTAAAACTGTGTGTGAATTTCAAAGCACTAGGCCACGGGGAATACCACCCTTAATTTTTCTAAAACCTCCCATGTGACTTGCTACAATGGCTGAACCCAGTCACTGCAGAGTTCCTATCTTTCCGCTACTTCAGAAGCATGTATTGCCACAACCCTCTTGAATGTTTGTTATCTGATAGGAGTAAGTAATGACTCATCATTTTATTTCCCAGTTACACATGTAGTTCTGGAGACTACTGGGTTGGAAACGCAATCCCACCACTCACAACTGTGTAACCTCAGGCAAATTCCTTAATCCCTCTGTCCTTTAGCTTTGCATTTGTGTAACAGAAATATCACTGGCACAAAACTCACGGGCTGCTGGGAAAGCTGTATGAGCAAAGATAAATAGAAGCACTTAGAACTGGGTCTGGCTTATTATAAGCCCCTTTTAAGTGTCACTATTATTATTCTCTTTATGTGTCAGAATGTAAACTCTATTAGGCAAAGATTTTTGTGTGTTCACTACTTTAATCCTGGTATGTAGAATAGAGTCATTACATGATGAAGTACATTGGTATGTTGACTCGGTCTTGCATTTCTGAAAAAAAAAATACTACTTAATCATGATATATCATTTTAATACATTACGGGATTCATTTCATCTGATATTTTTCTGTTTCACAGTGGCATACATCCAGAAAATCTTCCACCAAAAGCAATGTAGAAAAAAAGAGCAAAACATAAATCAAAACTTCCTTCTCACCTTCTCAACGTAATCAGCCCTGCTCTGCATGGGGATGCAGTATCCCTGTAATACTTGGTCTCAACCCTCACTCTCAAGCATTTTGCATAGCCAAACCTTTCAGTTTGTCGGAGTTTTCTTTCTATTTCTGTGGCATTTCTAGGGTTGGATTATGAGAGGGACTCAGCAGTTTGGGTTAGTTTGTCCTTTTGTAATTTATCAAATGTGCAGACAATTCAATGCTAACCGGAATCAGTAGCTCATTCAATGAAACAATTAAGGTTAAAAAAAAAAATTGACTAGAATAAAAAAGGAAAAATGCAATTTAATATTTAATATAAATTGAGATGTAAAGTGTTGCATTTACAATCAAAATTCAATTTTCAATCTAAAGTACATGAAATAATTATGTTAAGTTGTTGAAAGTGTTTAATTTTTCAAAATGAC
>NW_004444271.1:458449-459722 GCF_000243295.1 Trichechus manatus latirostris | reverse complement strand
GTCCAAGCTTCACTGAAGGTATTGGCAAAAAACAAGGCTCCAGGAATTGACAGAATACCACCTGAGATTTATCAACAAATGGACAGATGCTATAAGTGCTCACTAGTGTATGTCAAGAAATTTGGAAGTCAGCTACCTGGCCAACCGAGTAGAATAGATTCATATTTGTGCCCATTCCAAAAAAAGTTCATCCTACAGAATGCAGAAATTATCAAACATTATCATTAATATCACATGCAAGTAAAATTTTGCTGAAGATAATTCAAAAACAGTTGCATCAGTACTTTGACAAGGAAATGTGAGAAAATCAAGCCAAGTTCAGATGAGGATGAGGAATAAGGGATATCATTGCTGATGTCAGATGGATCTTTGCTGAAAGCTGTGAATATTAGAAAGATGTTTACTTATGTTTTGTTGACCACAAAAACGCATTTGACTGTGTGAATCATCATAAATCACGGAATTCCAGAACACTTAATTGTGCACATGAGGAACCTGTACATACATCAAGAGGCAGTTATTCAAACAGAACAAGGGGGATACTGCATGGTTTAAAGTCAGGAATGGTGTGTATCAGGGTTGTATCCTTTCACCATACCTATTCAATCTGTATGGTGAGCAAATAATCCAAGAAGCTGGACTATATGAAGAAAAACATGGCATCAGGATTGGAGGAAGACTTATTAGCAACCTGCAATATGCAGATGACACCGCCTTGCTTGCTGAAAGTGAAGAGGACTTGAAGCACTTACTGATGAAGATCAAAGACTGTAGCCTTCAGTATTGCTTGTACCTCAACATAAAGAAAACAAAAATCCTCACAACTGGACCAATAAGTAATATCATGATCAATGGAGAAAATATTGAAGTTGTCGGGGATTTCATTTTACTTGGATCCACAATCAACACCCATGGAAGCAGCAGTCAGGAAATCAAATGGCATATTGCATTTGGCAAATCTGTTGCAAAAGACCTCATTAAAGTGTTAAAAAGCAAAGATGCCACTTGGAGGACTAAGGTGTGGTATTTTCATACCCAAGCCATAGTATTTTCAATTGCCTCATATGCGTGCAAAAGCTATACAATGAATAAGGAAGACCAAAAAAGAATTGGTGTCTCTGAATTATGGCATTGGCAGAGAATACTGAACATAGCATGGACTGTCAGAAGAATGAACAGGTCTGTCTTGATAGAAGTACAGCCAGAATGAGCCTTAGAAGCAAGAATGGCAAGACTTTGTCTCATGTACTTTGGACAAGTTATCAGGAGGGAC
>NW_004444271.1:446746-456599 GCF_000243295.1 Trichechus manatus latirostris | reverse complement strand
TGATTAAATCTGCTCCATTAG
The DNA here is from genome assembly GCF_000243295.1 of Trichechus manatus latirostris. Classification (NCBI taxonomy): domain Eukaryota; kingdom Metazoa; phylum Chordata; class Mammalia; order Sirenia; family Trichechidae; genus Trichechus; species Trichechus manatus. The sequence goes on along the minus strand of NW_004444271.1, from coordinate 456,578 downwards.
TGGGCTTGAGTTCAATGGCTGTGACTTTCAGGAATTTTTCTTAGCCTTTTCTTTTCCTCTCCTAATATGTCACACTTTTCCCAAATAATCTGGTTACTTGCCTGCTTTCAGCCTCCCACCTATGCACCTACCCAGACTAGGTTGTAGATTCTTAAAAGCAAGGACTCTTCCTGTCTTACCCATCAATTTATTCCTAGCAGCTAATAAATCACACTGCACATAGTAGAGTCAATAAATATTTGTTCAATACATACCATATTTTTTCACAAATAAGGCAACATGTAAAAAAAAATTGTCATAGTGATGCTTATGAAAATACCTTACTGGAGGAGGGAGCAGCTGGGAAACAAATGTAGAAGGTGCATGTTATTTGCATAAAAATACAGTAACTAATGCTCATAGAAGTTTATATTCACCTTTTGCAATTAACATCATAGAATAAGTATTTCTCAATATTATAGCATTTACTCTTTAAGTGTTTTTATGTGTTACACCACCTGTTCATGCATAAAAATCAATTTTAAGATTGTTCAACTCCTTGACTTATGTTTATCGCTGCTATAAGTGAGGGTTCTTTGTATTGCAATTTTGCTCTCAGTTCCTACTATATCCTATTTTCTCTTAATTTCTGTAAATTATAACTAAATCTTTGTAAGAAAGACAAGAGCAAAGCCTTAATTCAGAAACTAATGAGTATGGCAAAGCTAATAAGAAAAATTGTAAAACTTTCTCTGTGATTCTTTTATGCCTGTTGGCTTATTTTGTAAATTTAATTACATTTCAGTAAGCTTTAAAGTCTCACTTATTTCTTTTTTCAAAAATCTGGCTCTGTTATTCCAGTTATATTTGAAAATATTTTCTTACACCAGTTACTAAATTTTACATCAAAGATATGAACTGGGAATGAAGAAAATATCTATCTTTAAATTTGTTAAATTTGTTATTTTAATATCTGATGATGATCATTTATTTATTCATTAATAAGATTAATATGAATAGCACTAGTATTATGAGAGGTACTGAAGTCCCACTTCACTAAGATGAGCAGCTCTGTAAACCAAAATTATGAGACACACTTCCAGATCAAGTCTATTAACAAAAATATATAAAGTATATAAAGATAAGGAGTTTTTGTTTTTTGTGTGTGGGTTTTCATTTTAAGGAATGTTATTAGAGAAGCTTCTGAAACAGGTAACTTTGGTCTAAAACATAGAATAAAATTTGCTAGATGGATCTTATGGATTGAATTACATCCCCCCAAAATATTTTGTAAATCCTAGTCTCTCTGTCTGTGGTTATAATCCCATTTGGGGATGGTTTGTCTTTGTTAAATTAACGAGCCAGGATTAGTGTAGAGTGGATCTTGAGTCAATCTCTTTCAAGATATAAAAAGAGATTAAACAAGCTAGCAGAGAGAGGTGGTGTAAGACAGATGCCAAGACACTTGGAGATCTCCAAGAAACCAGGAGGCAAAAGCTGAAGAGACAGGGGCCTTCCTCCAGAGCCTACAGAGAGAGAAAGACTTCCCCTAGAGTCGGCGCTCTGAATTGAGACTTCCATTCTCCTAAATTGTGAGAAAATAAATTTTTGTTTGTTAAAGGCATCTATTTGTGGTATTTCTGTTATAACACCACTAGATAACTAAGACAATGGATAAGAATAGATCTATCATATTTTTATTTTTCTTATATTTAAAGTATATAGTAGGGACAAAGTCCCACTTTACTGGAAGCAATAGAAAGTATTCAAGTAAGTTCATTTTTTACAGTTTAATGGGAGAGAATTTGAATTGGCAATTAGAAATCTGTATTCTTAATATATAAAAATGTCTCAAAAAAGTTATCAGTATGGAAAAGTATCAAGTTTGTAAATTGATATAAGTATTGCCTCTTGATTTATTTTTAAAAAGCTGTTTGGAAGCTTAATGAATTGCCAAACAATAACAAATTACCTATCAGAAAGGAACATCTGCACACCTTCAGGGACACTAAAGCTTGGATTGTCATTGTTGTCTAGGAAAGAATGTATCAATTTAAAATGTGTTTTTCTATACTAGAATGATCTATCTTTCCGTTGGGAGTTCTGGATGTTTTAAGCAGATATTATTAGCTGAGTTAATCTGAAATTTCCTCTTTGAATCATCTTTAAAGTAAGGACAGATCAAAGTTGCAGGGTTTTAGATCAAAACAAGCAATGCCTTTTTAAAAACTCTCATTTTTGCCGTACTTCAAAGCAAGTTAATAAAAATTATCTTCTCCACAACATCATTACAAGAAGGCAAAAAATTTATTATTGATCCTCTCATATGTCTACCCTGAAAAGGAAGAGCACTTTGCAAATGATAGAACAGTTATGAGAGACTGTATTGTTTTATGTACTGAAGAAAATAGCAGCAGATGCTAGTTGTATAAAAAAGTAGTTAAAGGTACACAATGGAAACACTTGTAAAATCTCTGTGTCTACCTCTATCCTAGCACTTACCACACTGGATTGTGATGATATGCTTATATTTTGTTTTCCTAACTCTACTATAACCCCTAAAGGAAGGGACAGTGTCTTATGTTATCTTTGTTTCATTAGCATCTAGAAAAAATACTTGCCTGGCTTAGCTCCTTAGTAAGTGTTTAAAGAACTGAAATAATTAAATATGATAATGGGAAGTTTTAAATAACTATGCCATGGACATAGTTCCTTTATCGTGTGGTCAATTTTGCCATATGTAAAGTCTAAAAGGACTTGTAAATGAACTACTCAAATAACATTTGCTCTAGGGCATTTTTGTCTTTCATTTAAACAATTGCATATGTAGAAAATAAAAACAATTCAAAGTGACACTATCATATTAAAGACAAGAAGCTTATTTTAACTTTTAGTTTCCTTTAGAAATGCTGCCATGTCTCCTTTTGTGTAATATGAGAGAATACATAAATTGAAATTAACAATTTCCCGTATTTTAAATGAATTACACAAAGCTCTACATTAAACAGATAGTCTCATATAAATCCTCTTTATACTTTTACATCATCTCTGAAGAACTTATACAAAGTGGACTATTTTTATTTCCTGTGGACTAAAATAAACCCATAAATTTGCTATATAATAATCTGTTAGATATTCATGCAACAATGACATCTATTACAAAAGATTAATAGGAGCAAATAAGCCAAATACGTTGCACATGAAAATGATTTTGCAAATATTCTCTAGACCCTAATTAAGATTTTTTATAAAAATTGATGTTTTGTGGAACATTGTCTAATAAAGTGTTCATTGGAAGTAAAAAAAAACAAAACAAAACACAACTGATGATTAAAGAAGTATGAAATACACTGGGAAAGCAAAGTTTAAAGGCATTTATGTTACAGCACTGCAGACCCTCAAATATGCTAAGGTCAACTTTGAATGTCAAACGGAGGCTATAGTGAGACGTATTTTTTCTTAAGTATTTGATTATGAAGCCATTTGGCCCTTTCTCTGAGAAGAACATACTAACCTTTCCCAGAACAAAAATTCTATGGTACACACTCTGGGAAATGCTGGTCTATCGATTGTATTCACTAGATATCAGTATTCTGTCTTTGAAACAATAATGTATAATTGAATTGCTGTTTAGTAAGCCTGAAGTTGGCGTATGAATCTAGAGTTTCTCCATGAACAACTCTTTTGAAAGTCTTTTATCAATGAAGATAACAAACATGGAACAATATTCCAAAAAATTTGGTTGCAAAAAGAAATAATTTGTTAGAAGAGGGGAAATACATATTGAAGGAAGTTAAGCTAGGAAGGATCTTTTTGGAAGTGAGCTATGTAATCTGTAAAAAGAGGAAGGCCAACTGAGTGTAAGTTTCTAAAATGGTGGAAAAAGATTGATTTCTAAATACAGATGGGAGAACTAGGATTGGATAAGAGGAGAGACACCTTGTTTTATGTGGCCTAAAAGAAGGAGAAGAGGATAAATACAGATGTAAATCTATTCAAAAAACTATTGCTTCAATTTTAGCAGTAAAATGGAATCAGTAAATAATGAATGTGAAGACCCCATGCTTTAAATTTGGGGAATTGTCAGCTCAGAGCAGATATTAGAGCAGAGGGCTGGTTGGAATTGTCTGTGGTTCCAACATCTGACTATAGCTGTTTGAATGGAATGCAATTGTACTTCAGATCTGAAAAATTGAGTGCAATACAATAAAAGGAGAAGTGTGTGTGTGTGAGTGTGTGTGTGTATGTGTATGCTAAAGTATTTCTGAGAAGTGTGACTTAATAGAAAGACGATTAGTCTGATCCTTCCACTGTGTTGTTAAATGTCATTACACAAATTTTCTACTCTCTTTGACCTTCTGTGTCTTCAGCCTTAAAATAAGGAGTTCATGCAGATCAGTCCTTCTTAAAATTTAATGTGCATATGGATAATCCAGGGATTTTATTAAAGTACCAATTCTGATTTAGTAAATTTAGGATTGGACTTGAGACACCATTTCTAAGAATCTTCTGTGTGATGCTGATATTGTTGGTCTACAGAACATACTTTGAGTTGTAAGAGTCTAAATGATCTTACTACTAACGTTCTATATTTATACACAACTGATATACAGTAAGTGTATTCAGTTTTCTAACTAGTCTTTTCTTTAGATTGGAGGCTTTATCAATATATTTCAGGTTATTATAAAATAATGAATGTCCACATATTCATGATAGAATCCAAACTTGCGTAAAATTTAGACAATTCTTAGATGACTACTACAATATAGTCAATATAATAATATATGTGAATTACCAAATATAAAAGTGGAACATCATCTATTGTTGTTAGGTGCCATTGAGTCCATTCCGACTCATAGAGACCTTATGTACAACAGAACGAAACACTGCCTGGTCCTGCTTATTCCTCCTGCTTGAGTTCATCGTTGAAGCCACTGTGTCAATCCATCTTGTTCAGGGTCTTCCTCTATTTCACTGAACCTCTGCTTTACCAAGCGTGATGTCGTTTGCCAGGGACTGATCCCTATGGATAACATGTCCAAAGTATGTGATGCAGTTTTGTCATCCTTGATTCTAAGGAGCATTCTGGCTGTACTTCTTCTAACACAGATTTGTTCGTTCTTTTGGCAGTACATGGTAAATTCAATATTCTTCAACAACATCATAATTCAAAGGCGTCAATTCTTCGGTCTTTCTTATTCATTGTCCAGCTTTTGTATGCGTTTTAAGTGATTGAAAATACCATGGCTTGGATTAGACGCACCTTAGTCCTTAAAGTGACATATTCGCTTTTTAACACTTTAAAGAGGTCTCTGCAGCAGATTTGCCCAATGCAATATTTTGATTTCTTGACTGCTGCTTCCATGGGTGTTGATTGTGGATCCAAGTAAAATGAAATCCTTGACAACTTCAATCTTTTCTCCATTTATCATGATGTTGCTTATTGGTCCAGTTGTGAGGATTTTTGTTTTCTTTATGTTGAGGTGTAATCCATACTGAAGGCTGTAGTCTTTGATCTTCATCAGTAAGTACTTCAAGTCCTCCTCACATTCAGTGAGCAAGGTTGTGTCCTCTGCATATTGCAGATTGTTATGAGTCTTCCTCCAATTCTGACGTCCTGTTCTTCTTCATATAGTCCAGCTTCTCAGATCATTTGCTAGTATATAGATTGAATAAATACGTTAAAACTATACAATCCTGATGCACACCTTTCCTAACTTTAAACCACACAGTATCCCCTTGTTTTGTTCTAATGACTGCCTCTTGGTCTATGTATAGGTTCCTCATGAGTACAATTAAGTGTTCTGCAATTCCATTCTTCACAATGTTACCCATAATTTGTTATGATCCACATAATCAAATGTCTTTGCACAGTTAATAAAACAAAGGTATGCATCTATCCCATATCCTCTGCTTCCAGCCAAGATCCATCTGTTATCAGCAATGATATCCCTCATTCCACGTCCTCTTCTGAATCCGGCTTGAATTTCTGGCAGTGCCCTGCTGATGTAGTGCTGCAACCACTTTTGAATGATCCTCAGCAAAAATTTACTTGCTTGTGATGTTAATTATACTGTTTGATAATTTATGCATTCAGAAGGATCACCTTTCTTTGGAATAAGAATAAATATGCATCTCTTCCGGTCAGTTGATGAAGTAGCTGTCTTCCAAATTTCTTGACATAGACAAGTGAGTGCTTCCAGCACTGCATCCATTTGTTGAAACATCTCAATTGGTATTCTATCAATTCCTGGAGACTTGTTTTTCACCAATGTTTCATTGCAGCTTGGACTTCTTTCTTCGTTACCGTTGGTTTTTGATCATATGCTACCTCCTGAAATGACTGAAAGTCAACCAATTCTTTTTGATACAGTGACTCTGTGTATTCTTTCCATCCTCTTTTGATGCTTCTTTCATTGTTCGGTATTTTCCCACAGAATCCTTCACTATTGCAGCTTGAGGCTTGAATTTTTTCTTCAATTCTTTCAGCTTGAGAAATGCCGAGTATGTTTTTCATTTTTGGTTTTCTAACTGCAGGTCTTTGCACATGTCATTATAATACTTTACTTTGCTTTCTCGAGCCACCCTTTGAAATCTTCCGTTCAGATCTTTTACTTCATTATTTCTTCCTTTTGCTTTAGCTACTTGATGTTCAAGAGCAATTTTCAGTCTCTTCTGACATCCATTTTCATCTTTTCTTTCTTTCCTCTCTTGTTAATGATCTTTTGCTTTCTTCATGTGTGATATCCCTGATGTCATTCCACAACTCATCTGCTCTTCTGCCATTAGTGTTCAATGCATCAAATCTATTCTTCAGATGGTCTCTAAATTCAGGTGGGATATACTGAAGGTTGTACTTTGGCTCTTGTGTACTTGTTCTAATTTTCTTCAGCTTCAACGTGAACTTGCATATGAGCAATAGATGGTCTGTTCCACAGTTGTCCCCTGGCCTTATTCTGACTGATGATAATAAGCTTTTCCAACATCTATTTCCACAGATGTAGTTGATTTGATTCCTGTGTATTCCATCCAGTGAGGTCCACATGTATAGTTGCTGTTTATGTTGTTGAAAAACAGTATTTGCAATGAAGAAGTTTCTGGTTTTACAAAATTCTATCATGGGTTCTCTGTCATCGTTTCTATCACCAAGGCCCTATTTTCCAATTACCAGTCCTTCTTGTTTGTTTCCAACCTTCACATTCCATTCACCAGTAATTATCAATGCATCCTGATTGCATGTTCAGTCAATTTCAGACCGCAGAAGTTGGTAAAAATCTTCAATTTCTTCATCTTTGGCCTTAGTGGTTGGTGTGTAAATTCGAATGATAGTCATATTAACTGGGCTTCCTTGCAGGTGTATGGATATTATCTTATCACTGACAGTGTTGTACTTCAAGATCTTGAAATGTTCTTTTTGATGATGAATGCAACACAATTTTACTTCAAGTTACCATTCCCAGCATAGTAGACCAGTTGATTGTCCGATTCAAAATGGCCAATACCAGTCCATTTCAGCTCACTAATGCTTAGGATATTGATGTTTATACATTCCATTTCATTTTTGACAATTTCCAATTTTCCAGATTCATACTTCGTATATTCCACATTCTGATTATTAATGGATGTTTGCAGCTGTTTCTTCTAATTTTGAGTCATGCCACATCAGTAAATGAAGGTACGAAAGCTTGACTCTTTCCCCCTCATTAAAGTCTACCCTACTTTGAGGAGGCAGCTCTTCCGTAGTTGTATTTTGAGTGACTTCCAACTTGAGGGACTCATCTTCTGGCACTATATCAATGTTCCGCTGCTGTTCATAAGATTTTCATAAATGTCCAAAAAAAGAGTAAATACTTTTTTCTTCCTTCCCTTGTTCTTTCCCTCCTCTTCTTATCCTTCCCCAACTCTTTTTCCTCTTTTTCTCTGTTCCCATCTTTTAGAAGCCTATGACTAGATCTCAGTGGTAAGGAGAGAAACCTCAAGTTATCACAACTTATTATTTATGACGTGTATAACGTAATGATGGATGATTGAGAGTTGATGTTATATAATTGCTATGGTATGGAATGTTCTGCATTGAAATTGTTACCTTACTTTCTTCCTTGTGGAAATAAAATAAATTAAAAAAAACTATTTCTGGAATCAGACCTCTTTTCTGAAAATATAATTTCACATCATAGTTGTCTTGCTAGGTAAATATTAAAATAACCAATTCATCACAAATTAAAAGCTGCTTATTTTTGTGCCAAAAAAACAAACAAACATTTTATTTGATTTCAAAATAAGAAAAATGCAATTACAGTTTTTATCTTATGAACAAGTACATCTAAATTCAGAAGTAGAGATGAGATGTTAATTTATTGCTAGACCTATACGTATGCCTATATCTATATTTATACTGACATCTTTTACATTTATGTCTACATTTATATTGACATCGATATATATTTTACATCTACGTCTGTATCTCACAGTGAGATATAGTCTGCATTATTCTATAGGTTTTATGAATCTGTAATCTTAATCTTATTAATCTATATTAATTAATCTATAATCTTATTAATCTATAGGCATGTTAGCACCAAATAGCAAAATTTTCTTGGCTCCTAAATTTCCCTGTACAATGTACCTCAGCCTTCTTTAAAAACACTTCAGTGATTTTGGGATTTCCCAGTGTCACACAGGCATGTCCAGTCCTTTCATGTTCTTCTGTTGTGACCCCTTCTCTCACTGATTACACTCTGAAAAGCTGGGTGAGAGCAGTATCTTGCCAGTACTCTGACTGTGGGCACTCTGCAGAGAAGGTCCACTTCTAGTTCATGGAGCAAGTTCTTTGTGTTCCCAATGCTGTAAGCTCAATTAAGGGGCGGGGGTACCATTATATAAGAAAATAACCCTTAAAAGAATGACCAAAAAATGAAGTTGTCGAAGTATAGGAAATACTTCCATTGTATTGTATATGTTTTCCAAATAAAACAGTGCGCTAGTTTGTGAGTCCTCAGGGTTAGTTCTAAGTTCAGATATTCAAGACAGATGCAGTGAAAGGGCATTAAAAAGATGATGGAATCAGCGATATAATGGCTCAAGTAATTGTTGGTAAGATAAAATCCATTTATATGTTCTTCAAATGAAAAGATCATTAAGAAAGTCAGGTCTTCATGAAGCTCTGAGGGAAAATGATAATGTGCTTGTAAGATTTGGAGTTTGAGGTTACTGAGGATGCTGAAGAGCAGGAGACAATATGTACATTTGAGATTGAGTTAAAATCCTTACATGGTAAATGAGAACTTATTAGGTACCTGCTGTGATGCATTAGCTGGAAAATTATCACTATTGGTTATGGCATGATGCTAATGAGTCCAAAGTTGAGTGTTCCTCATAGACTTCAGGGTTGGATAGACGTACTCTTCAGTGGCCTCTGATTACAAGAAAGTCTTGGCAAGCCATTTTTACATGTGCTTCTGGGGCTCAAGATACAGCGTATCGGTGGGGTTTCTATAAAACCATCATTTCTGCCGGATACATACTCTCAAGCCATATACATTCCAGTGGTTATCATAGCAATGTCCAGTCTATATATACTTACTTGTGTGAGCAAAAACAAAACAGTTGTTTGGTTTATAATTTCCTTTAATATAAGTATTGGAGAATGTTGTGGTGAGAGTTCAATAAAGCATTTTGGTATTATGTATAAGAGGTCACACAAATGTTCATATGCTCTGACTTTAGAATCTCCTCAAAATTAACTTGGAAAATAATAAAAAACTAAAGAAAGTAATATGTATAAAAATTGTATTATAGAGTGTTTATGTTAGGCAAAAATTGAATGCCAGTTAAATGAAATGTCCAATCATAG
>NW_004444271.1:429308-431507 GCF_000243295.1 Trichechus manatus latirostris | reverse complement strand
GGTTGGGGGGTTGGATGAGGGGAAGGAGGCACTTCTCTGCTGTGAAACTCTGTTGGGGTGGGGTTATTTCATTCCCCGCATGGTAGGTTAGACGTTTGCACGTAAGTTTTGCAGTCCGGCACCACTTCCACCCAGCTCCAGAGGTGTACACAGACTCCACCAGGCCTCACCTGACGTGGTGAGATGCGTCCAGAACACTACTGCTCACCTCAGCCCGTGTGTGCCAGCTGACCCAGCCAGCTGTGTCCTGGCAACCTCATGATTGGCACTTCTCTGCTGCTTTTGAATTGTCTCTCCTTCACCTGCCCCTCAGACTGACTCTTTGACTATGTCTTTGATGATCACGGCCCCTAGATTGTCATATATAATTGATTCACTTGTTTTGTCAAGTCTTTGTTGTAAGAGGGATGACAGGAAGCATCTGACTATCCTGCCATCTTGGTCCCACTTATGCAAACATTTTTAGGATTATTAGTACATATCACCAAATTATTCTCCAGAAAATGTGGTATAGTGATCTTTATCAACAATATTATATATATACATGGAAGATGAAAGTCTTTACAGCCAGCTCCTACAAAATTTTAAGGAACATTTTCTTATGAAAAATATTTGAACGTAAACTATTTTGAACTATACAATTGATTATTTAAATCTACAAACAAGAAAGCAAGTTGTTAAATAAAAATATTTAACACACTACTTCCACTTAACTTATTGACACACAACTCAACAGATCAGCTATTATCTTATTTTAAGATAGGAGCCTGATAGTAATCAACTATAACCACTCAAAAAGGAAACAATTATTAACAAATAACTAAGTATGTGTTTCATAATCACTTGAGTAGTTTAAACACATGCGTTTACCTGGAGTCCATCATAGAGGTACCAAATAAGAATGTTCAAGACAACAACGCCAGGATTCTGTGAAGATGGCAGTGTGAGCGGATCCATGATCCCAACCCTCCCTACATGGACATCTAGAAAAGCAACTAGAAACCTGTAATCAGATCTGTCTGAACTCTGAAATGGTTCACCAAAGACCACATCATGGAGTTGCAGACTGAATCAAAACAAAGGTGAATATCGTATGGTAGAAAAATCACTTCTTCCATGGTCCTTGCCCAACCCACTCCTGGAAGATGGAAGGCTGCAGCAGAACCAAAGCTTCACCTCACTCCCAGACAAAACATGACTCTCCTGTGCACTGGTAAACTCTGACTCTGAAAGAAATAGAATACATCTCCCTGTAAGCTGTTCAGAGTGTCTCCTCTCCTCCTCCTCCTGTAATTGACAGATGGATGGCTGCAGTAGAGCCACAGCCTAAGCACACCTGACCCAATGTATGGCTCTCCTATGCATAGGGAAGGGCACCAGTCTCTGACTCCAAAAGAAATAGAACACATTTCCCTGAAGAGTTGTTTATGTTATCCCTGCCTTTCTTCTTCTCAGTGCAGCAGACGGATGGCTGCAGTGGACCCACAGCTTTACCACATACCCAGCCAATGCACAGATTTCCTGTGTATTGGGAAGGACCCTGATCTTTGGCTCTGAAATTAATAAGACAGGTATTGCTAGTGGACTGTTCAAGTATACATTTGACCAGTCTGGAGGAGACCAGAAAGAGTAAAATGCAGTCTGATCAGAAACAGAGCCCTTACAGAATGGGAAAGGGAATGGCAACAAAGGACACAGTGCTATATTCACATGAAGGGAGCTAAATAAGTGTGTGCTTTCTGATCAATCTGAGAGTCAATAAAGTATTAGGAGCCTGGGGAAAAAGTCCTGGCTATCTACTTCCAAAAAATTAGCCCTTGGGAACCCTATGGAGCACAGTTCTACCCTGACACACATGGGTTGCAACAAGTCAGAATTGACTCAAACACAACTAGAAAATTAAAAGGATTAAAACCCTGGTCTGGTGGGATTTGGAACCCTTACAGAGCTGGGAATAGAGCGGTAATCAAAGACTTACGGCTGAGCCTTCCTGAAGGCAGACTAATTAGTGTGTTTTCTTAAATATCTGGGAGAAGCTAAAGGATGACACCTGGGTCAGATCTGAATTGATAGTATTACAGGGAAGAAGAGGAATTGATAATAATAATTTTAAAAAGGCTGTACCTCCCTAAAATCTTCTTACAGGAATTAGTACCATTGAAAGAACTATATATTTGGGGGAACTGAAAAATCCAATCC
>NW_004444271.1:425525-428481 GCF_000243295.1 Trichechus manatus latirostris | reverse complement strand
ATTCCACTCATAGGTATATACACAAAATAATTGAAAGCAGGGACACAGACAGATATGTGTACATCAATGCTCATTGCAGCACAATTCACAAGAGTCAGAAGGTGAAAACAACCTAAATGTCCATCATCAGAAAAATGGATATTCAAAATGTGTTACATGCATACAATGAAATATTATTCTGCCATAAAAAAAGAAATCAAGTCCTGATAAATGGTACAAAATAGAAGAAACTTGAAAACATTATGTTGAGTGAAATAAGTCAGTCATGAAAAGACAATTATTGTATGGTCTCATTTATATGAAATACAGGAAATCCCTGGGTTATGAACATCTCACTGAGGGACAACTCCTACTTACCCTTTAATGTTATGTAAACTTTGAAACAATTGAACCAACCCCTACCCACAACAAATTTTTCATCACAATCACCTTCCTTTGCTACTGAAATCACTGAAGAGGCTTCAAGCCTTTTCTTGCACTAAAGTAAGACTAAATAAGAACCGCACGCTCCTGTTCTGACTTACCCACACATTCTTAAAGACACAGTCAGGAACAGCTCTGGTTCGTACCCCAGTGACTGTATATAAAATAGGCAAGTGTATAAAGACCAAAGTTTATTAGCCTTTTCATGGGTGAATTTTTTTTTTCTTCTTCTTGTTTTTGGAATTTTTGTTGATGCCATTTTTTTTTTTTTCACTAATGGAATGGATGCTGAATTGTTGCTTGTTAGTAATTTTTTGTTACTTGAAAAAATGAGGTGCCAATTGCAAGAGGGCCATATCAGTACCATGTTCCATGAAGTACTATCGCCAACATGGTACATAGCACCGTGGCCCAGGAAGTGCATCATACTGCCTGGTTACACTTGAGTCATAAATTATCTTACTCAACTTCCCAAAAATACACAAATGTACTCATGAAATACTAAATAAACATTGCACTTGCTGCATATAAAATTGTTACCGGTTTGATTTAAAGTGGGCCATATCAGTACCATAGTCCATGAAGCATATCATACACACAGTACATATCGGTACCATGGCCTAGGAAGGGAGGAAAATGTGAGTGGTAGGTTTACCTACCAGTAACCATTAAAGGGTTAGAGTTACCAGGGATGTGAGGGATGCGGAAAGAGGAAATCATAGCTTAGGGGGCACTGAGCTACTATTAAGTGCCATAGAAAAAAAGAAAAAATAATATATGAAGTCTGATGTCACTTTAAAACAATCTAGACAATTTATGATAAGTTGGACACCTGAGAAAATAAAGAGTCTATGATTTGTTATTGTTTTAATTTTTTTTTGCTTTTCTAGGACCACCCTGGGAGTACTCTTACATCAAGAGTCTTGCTTCCTTCAGTTCGTTCTCCACCTATTCAGTTCATTGTGCTTTCTGTTTGCTGAGTGTCCCTAGAATGTCTGTTGACTGTCCTTTTCTGTCTTCCAGCATGTTGGTTGTTTTGTTTTATCTCTTCTTCTTTTTTTTTCCAGCTATCTATTATTTCAATGCCCATTTATTTGTGAGGAGAATCAGAAATATGTGCTTGATGCATTATACTGAATCAAAATTACAATTAATTTTTACTGATTCAATGTGAGCAGTTTTTACATAGAAATCTTATTTTCCTTCCTTTAGTAGAAGAAGGTTTTCTTCTAGGAGTTTGATTATTGCTTTTGTTCTAATTTACCAGGTCATATATCAAAGAGCAAAAATAATTTCTAGTTTGGATTTATTGTGTTTGTTCTCTGTATAAATACTCTCTTGTTGATTTGTTTTAATGTTTTGTCTGCTTTTTCCTTGGATTTATGCTTGTTCTCAAGTTTCCCACCACATCTTTCTTGAAGATTATCGATAGTGTCACCCCTTGCTACCTACAATGTAAACATTACTTCTGTTGTTTCATTTCTGGTCTTCTGTATGCTGCCTCATCTCTTACCCAGATGTTTTTCCACTTCAACCTATTGCTGTTTAAAGTATTCTACACATAAGTACTTGAAATTGAATTATCTTTTAACTTATTTAAATTGGTGGTTTAGTCTAATTTTCTTCTAATCCATATGGCGAATAATTTCCAGAGGTATGTCTGTCCTTGAGTCCTCAGAATAATATTTCTTACATTTGTTCTTTATTTAGTTTGGACAAAAGAATTTTTTCCTCTATTAATTATTTGAAAAGAGGAAATTACATACCAGCCATTTACCAACACATAAGACTAACTCTTGAAGATACTCATAGTAGTTATTCACATAAATCTACTTCTATTCTCAAATCTTTATTTTGCAGTCAGATTGCCCTGCATAATTCTTAGTCCAAATGTGGTTGGTCTAGTTGGAATTCAAGTAGTGTAGTTTGTGTGTGTATGTGTGTTTTAAGACGTGAGATGGGATGCAAAACAAGCAAAAGAACACAACAATAAAACATACAACAACAGCAACAAAGATCCAACCTACTTTTCTGATAATTTGAAATTTTGGATAATGTGAAAAACTTTATTGGACCTCCTTTTATCTTTCTCCCTATCAACACTACTTTAGTTGTTCAGATTACGCCTACCAAGACAGAATGTTAGCCTTCTTTATGTGGTATTATGTGAATCGTTGCTTTTAAATTGGTGTATAAGGGTGTGAATGCGTATCTGGAGTAGTACATTGACCATCAGAAAAGCATTAGCCACACAGACAAGAAGACTTACACACAAGATTTTGATTGTTTGAATCCTTGGTCTCTGAACCAGAGAGAAGATGACACCAGGATACTGTCTACTGTTGTGGTGGCGGAGGGCTAAGGAAGTAAGAAAGAAAGTAAACTTCTTTTTCTTCCAACTATTGGAAAGAAGTAGGGCTCTGTTGGCACAGTGGTTAAGAGCTCAACTGCTAACCAAAAGGTTGGCAGTTCAAATCCACCAGTCGTTCCTTGGAAACTCTATGGGACAGTTCTACTCTGTCCTATAGGGTCA
>NW_004444271.1:414291-425389 GCF_000243295.1 Trichechus manatus latirostris | reverse complement strand
TGATTCAATTTAGGGAGCCCTGGTGACGCAGTGGTTAAGTGCTCGGCTGCTAACAGAAAGGTCTGTGGTTTGAATCCACTAGCCACTCAGTGGGAGAAAGATGTGACAGTCTGCTTCAGTAAACATTACAGCCTTGGAAACCCTATAGGGCAGTTCTGCTCTGTCCTATGGGGTCACTATAACTCGGAACCGACTCGATGGCAATGCAATGATTCAATTAAAATTTATAGTTCTTATGGTTAAGAGAGTTTTTCTTTGTTTTTGGAGATAGACTAATTGCCTTCTTTCGAAGTTGGTGGTTCTGAGTTTTTTTTTTTCTATTAGAAATATTTTTATAAGTTCAGAAGGAATTTGAAATTGGCTACATCAGGGAAATTAGTCAGGCATTATTTTTGTATGGACCTAAATGATAGTATATATACATTAACACACAGCAACGTACATATGAGTTAATAATTATTGATCCAAATCCTAAAATTATTTTTATGGAGTCATTAATCATTCTTTTGTGGGCACGATATTCATGGGTGCCTTGCTTCAGATTTTGTTGTTGTTGTTGTTAGTCATCATCCAGTCAATTCCCACTAATGATGACTCCATGTGTACAGAGTAGAACTATGTTCCACGTGGTTTTCAAGGCTGTGACTTTTTTGGAAGCAGATCACCATACCTTTCCTCTGAAACACCTCTGGATGGGTTTGAACCTCAGTCTTAGTCATCTAGTGCCACTCTAACAGAAATACCACAAGTGGATGGCTTTAACAAAGGGAAGTTTATTCTCTCATATTCCACTAGGCTACAAGTCCAAATTCAGGGCATTAGTTCCAGGAGAAGGCTTTCTCTCTCTGTCAGCTCTGGAGGAATGTCCTTGTGATGCATCAGTCTTCTCTTGATCTGGGAGAATCTCAGCTCAGGAACCTCAGGTCCAAAGGATGTGCTCTGCTCCCGGCACTGCTTTCTTGGTGGTGTGAGTTTCCTATGTGTGTCTGCTCGCTTCTCTCTTTTATATCGCAAAAGAGATTGGCTTAAGACACTATCCAATCTTGTAGACGTCATTAGTACAGCCTCATCATAGTGATAGAATTTACAACACATAAGGAGATCACATATAACCTCATCATAGTGATAGAGTTTGCAACACATAAGGAAATCACATCAGATTACACAATCATACAATACTGGGAATCATGGCCCAGTCAAGCTGACAGACAGTTTGTGGGGACACAATTCACTCCACGACAACCTCCAACCTTTCGTCTAGTAGTCAAAAGCTTAACCATTTGTGCCACCCAGGGACTCCTCCTCAAGTTTTAGAGTTACCAAATAACTTAAGATGGCATTATAATCAATAGTGAAAGATGGGATCTGAATATTGACATACTTACTAGGAAAGTTACATATTTAGAGGATAAAATGGAAATAAACTTTTGGACAGAGACAGAAATTTCAAATTGGTTATATACTTTAATGTTTGAATCTCTCTATTGTATAGCTATTTCTTTCAGAGTAGGGAATGATGTCTAGACAACTTTTGGGGTTTTAGTACATTCTTAGGTGCTTCATGCCTTTCTGACTTTCTTGATGTTTTTCAAACAAACCACACACACTCCTACTCATGGCTTTTCTGCTTTCTGTTTCTTCTGAATGAACTGCCATTTCTCTAAGCATCATATGCTAGACATTTTCTTACTTCTTTCAAATTTCTGTTCAAATGTTAACACCTCAGAGATTCTTTCCTGGATCACTATATTTAAAATTGTATATCCTCACCTATCTTCCCTGTTACCTGGATTGTGCTTTTCTTCATAACACTTAACATTTCTTATGTTATATTATATATTAATATATTGATCTCGGCACTGAAATATAACTTTCAGAAAGATGATATTCGTAGCTCTAGAATAGTGACAGGCACATAGTAGGTGCCCAGAAAATAATTATAGAGTGAATTAATCCATAAGTGAATAAATAGAATGACTGACTGGCTCTTGTCTGTGGTACTCTGAGTAATCATTGTACCTCCAAGAACTCAGAAATCACAGCCAGGACACACACTCACTGAGCCAGAAGGGCTCAGTGGTCAATGTGAATCCCACCAACACTAGGCCTCAGAGTGACACCCCTGAGATTCATAAATACAAGAAGAGATTTAATTCTGAGATTCTGTGTGCTGCCTTATGAGGAGTGCATTTTTTAGCGAGTACAGAGAGTGGCCAGATACTGCTGAACAGAAGTGGCCAAGGAAAGGTATATCCTCTTATCAACTGAAGAAGTTTTCAACAAATGGATGTACTTGAAGGCTTGCCAGTATCTGGCAAAAGGATAAATTACAGGTCTACTATTTGTCCTGGATAAGAAATAAAATACATCACAATGATCCAAAAATTGAAAAGAAGCAGGGATGGACGACTGTAAGGGGATTAGGAAGGATATGTACACCATAAAGTTGAAAATATGAAAGAATCAAATTTCTGGTGATTGCTTTGAAGAGTTCTGTGGAAATCTATTTGTGGGCACCCAAACCATTTCATAAATTTATGGCCTTTAAGTCATTTGGAGAATTGTTACATAAGCCATTACTGGTACATCTCACCGTTGAGGGAGACCAGAGGTTGAAAGTGATCTACGGATCCCGTGCTGGATTCCATGCTGTTGATGTGGATTCAGGATCAATCTATGACATTTATCTACCAACACATGTAAGAAAGAATGCTCTATAGTCAATAGTGGGGAGAATGTGGAGGGACTGAGCTATGTACTCTCAATCCAACTTACAAATAGGTCATGATGCAAGAAGTTAATCTATAAGCAGTTTTTTTTTTTTTTTGTAAATTCTGTAGCACAGTACTGCAATAGAGATTTGTTTCCCAACTGACTCATAAAGGCTTATTTAACTCATATTGTAGATGAATTATAACATTAACTTTCCCCTTATTTCTTACTGATGTTATGTAGAATGTTTCATCCGGGATCCCAGGTCCTCTATAAACATATGTCCACTTCAGTGGACTGTGGCCAGGGTAGTAGTAAAATATCTATTAAACTAGTCCAGAAATATTGTGGGAATGAAGGTCTTCCAAATGCTCATATTTCTATGCATGAATAATTTTACTGAAACTGGAAAACATCAGTTAAAGAAATAGTCTGCTTTTCCTCTGCAATTTTAAACCAACACATCCCAAGCACTTAGAGTCAGGTGAGAGAATCATGCAGTTGTCAGTCTCCTTTGTACCAATACTCCAGACACTGTATTCTTTGGGTCAAGTTCTCCCCGGCCCCCAACTCTTGTCTCAGTCTCCTGTTTGTATTGTTGCAATGGGTTTTTGGACTTGTTGACTGATCCAGTGTTCTCAGTTTGCGGTTCTGTGCTCTAAGGAACTTAGAGTCAAAATGACCTCTTGGCTTTTCTGCTTCTGTCCACTTGACATAGGTCCATGCTCTGGTTGCTCAGAACACAAACCCTGACAATTGCTTATACGATGAGTACTTTGTTTCATTCCATATAAGGGAACTGGAGCACCCATATATGTAGTCATTGTATTGACATTATTTGAGGTAGTCTGTATGTTAGCCCTGGTGACACAGTGGGTTAGAGCTCGGCTGCTAACCAAAAGTTTGGCAGTTCAAGTTCTCCAGCCGCTCCTTGGAAACCTTATGGGAGCAGTTCTACTCTGTCCTATAGGGTCGCTATGAGTTGGAATCAACTTGATGGTAACAAGTTTTGGTTTTATATGTTTAGTTGGATATTTATATAGCAAATTATCTTTTTAAATACCAACCATTTTGCTATTCTTTTGTTTCAGCTCTTTGATTCTGCAGTGATTATTGTCTGTGTAACATGTCTTTTAGTTCAAGAAGATGATAATCACGCTTGCTGTTATTGTCCTGGTTGAGAGAAAATAATTTTATCCCTCTTTTAAATCAATACCAGAGGGAATTCCTTAATCCTCATCTCTACCTACCAGAGTGGCCAAAGGGATTTTCTCTATTAACTCCATCTAGGATAAGAGCCAGTAGGTTCTGGTATAGGAAGATGTTTTGACTATAGTAATTTAAAGACATACTAACTCTATGTAGGTGTCCATAGTTTGTGAAATTACTGAATTTCTAAAATGACATCATCTTATTTTTAATTTTCATTAGTTATTCACTCCTTCAGGTAGCTATTGTCATCATAGTACTCCATAACAAACAACTGTAAAACCTTAGTAGCATATGAGACTATAAGCATTCATTGCTCACATTGCTAAGGTAGCTGGGCAGGAGAGTCTGCTGATCTTGTCTGGGCTTTTTCACAAGTCTGAGGATCAACTGGCTATTGGGTGAACTAGGCTGACCTCGGTTGAGTTTGCCCATATGTCTGCAGTTCTGCTGGCTCCCTCGTGTCTGTGGATCGGCTGTAATCCATGTGTCTTTCATCTTCCTCCCAGGAAAAATGGGGTAGTTTATACTTGCTTTTTAAGGTGATGGCACAGGGCAAGAACAAATGCACCTCAAAGTTCAAGCTAATTTATAGACTCTGCTTGCACTACATCTGCTAAAATTCCATTGGTCAAAACAAACCACGTGGCATTCAAGACTGAATGGGAGGGCATTACAAAATTACATGGCAAAGGCATAGCATAGGAAGGGTGAAGAATTGAAGCCATTAATGCAATCAACTACTACATTCACTGTGCACTTGGGAGGAAGACATTTAAATGGATAAACATTGAAGTACAGATAGTATCAAAATTTTTAGAAAGAGAAATTATTATTGTAATATTATCCCTAGGAAGTCTTCTTCCAAGCATGAAGTCAAAACTGCTGAGTAGAGTTGGTGTAGGAGCATATCCAAGGGAAAATGTCACATCCACTAAATGCTTTTTATTAGGAAATAAAAATCATCTAAGTTTTCTCTTTGGTTCTATTTTCAGATGAAAGTATGTGCACTTTCATTCTTTCTTTTAAAATATTACAAACTTGGACTGTTGATTGGTAGGGGCTTCCTTTTTGGTAATGAAAGTGTTTGGAAATTAGATAGTGATTTTAGTTAAGCGACTCTGTGAACGTACCAGAAATCAGTAAAGTATATACCACAAGAGGGTGAGTTTTATGCTACATGAATTTTATCTCAATAAAGCTGTTAAGAAAATATTTTAAAATCGGTCTCTTTAATGTTGTTGCATAGAGAAGATACGTCATCTATATATGGATATATATTTAATTTTCAACTTTTTTTTGTTGCTTAAATTCATGGGCAATAAAGGAGAATTTTTTAATAGAAACCCTGGTGGTGTAGTGATTAAGTGCTATGGCTGTTAACCAAAAGGTCAGCAGTTCAAATCCACCAGGCGCTCCTTGGAGATTCTATGGGGCAGTTCTACTCTGGCCTATAGAGTCACTGTAAGTCGGAATCGACCGGAGAACAGCAAGTTTTGTTTTTTTTTCAAAGTAGAATTTTGGAGTGTGTTCTTTGAACTGATTTTGGTATAGTTCTTAGTTAAATGCAATGTAAAACCTTTGTATGTTAGTGGGAATAAAACTAAATGAGATAATATAAATCGATGCCCTTGGAAAATATAAAGCACTTTACAAATGGATGTCATTATTATGGTAAAGTAAAAGAGTATAAATTTATGATTTTAAAGTATCAAATATACTGCTAAAATATTTATCTATTATCTAGGCTTTTTCTCTCCTCCCGAGTTCCATTTACTTTGAATCACTAAGAGTATAATCACCTAGTTATATAAAGCGTAATATAAGAATACTGTGAAGTGCCTATTAGGTGCAAGGCACAGGTTCTGGGAGAAGAGTAGAATACATTGAAGAATAGGACAAGGTATATGCCCTCAGAATTAAAAAAAATTTAATATCTGATTTTAACTGGAAGGTTCCTGATTTTCTTTTTGTTATTGTCCTCGATTATTTTCAGCAGGAGCCACTTAAGTGAAAAAAAAAAACAAGACTGTATTTGTGCATCTGCTGATATTATAACATAAATAGTTGCAATCTTAAATTTGATAAATTAATGTTATAGTTTAAATTTCACAAAAATATTGTTCACATGATATTCTCACAGGACCTGGTGATTCACACCAAAAACAGTACTTGGGCTGGTTTTTATTACTTAAAGTTATCATTATGTTCATGAATTTGCCTTTAATGAAAAGTGTGTAAATTCAATATGCCAAATTAAATGAGCTATCAAGATACACGAGAATTGGAAAGATAATTTGATTTATTCTATTTCTTTTACTTAGATGTTTGACTTAGCAAAAATAAAGGACCAAATGTATTAGGTTGAACCAGATGAAATTGCTTTTGTAGGCCCAAATTTGTCAAAAATTGGCAATTTTATGTGATTCAATCAAATAAAAGCAATACTAACAAACTGTATATTGAGATACCACAGGTACATGCTTAGTGTTACTTACTCACAAATCTATATTTTCTCCGCTATACTAAGATACTAAGTAAAACTTCAAATTGGTTGGCATTAAATTTCTTCATGGTTAATTCCCTCAGGATGACTGGTTCCTGGATACAGAATTTCTGCTTTGCTAAGCCTCTGCGATTTTGTTACTAACAATAAAAGAGGATTTTCAGAAGACCATTTATTTTCTGTAATCAAAACCTGTGCTATTTTTAATGGTTTTGCTGGATTAGTATTTAATCCACCTCCAGATACCCTCTTAAAATTAACCTGAACCTGAAGAGGATGGTGTAACAAACAGGGGGAAAAATATTATGTTTAACATGAAGATTTGCCTTAAAAAGATTGTTAATGAGAATCATTAAAAAATACTGACCGTATCACTGAAGTTTATCAAGCTTATGGAGCAGATAATTAGCAGACAGCCTAGTCTGAAGACAGAGGACTTGCACTTACCACAGTACAAGTATCTTAATTCATTAGTTTCTTTATCTATATTGTATCAGTCATAATATTATCTTGATTTCATTCTAGAGATGTTGTTGAGATTAAATATGGTAATATTCAGAAATACCACTTGCAAAATAAAGATCAAGTAAATTGTAATAATAAGTATTATTGTATTAATTTAAAATTGCAACAATAAAATTACCTAAAAAAAATGACAAAATAAACCATGTCGCATTTGTATTTTTAAAAGGTAGTTATATAATACCAAAAAACCAAAGAAAATGGTTATATAGCTTTTCTAAGACACTAACATAACATAGCAGATTTAAAATAATCCTACTATCTAGAAAGCTTGTCTCCCAAATTTTACACATAGATTTGTATTTTCAAAACTTCCTGAAAGGAAGCTTATTTGATTGTTCGTTTTCAAATTCACGTATTATCTAAAACACTACCCTAGCTTAAAATCTCCCTTCCATTCAGTTAACTAAATTTGTTTAATTTTTACAAAGTATGAATAGACCTGTGCCATTTATGTTGAAAGTAAGCATGCTCATACAGTAAGTTCTTCTTAGAGAACTATATCCTGTGTATTAAATATAAAGGAACTTACTGTATTAGTTTGCATACTTGTAGCTGAAAACATGACTCAAATGGACAGCATAGGACATTTATTATCTAATAAAACACTAATGTACAATGCATCCAACAATGTTTGACACATGGGTCTACCGATGTACCCAAAGAACATGAGGTTTTTTTCAATTCTCTTCTCGATCATGCTCAGTTTGACTTTATGCTCATGATTGTGAGAAGACTCAGATGCAATATCAAGATCTAAAAACATCAAAGAAAAGAAAGAGATTTTCTCTTCTCTTGTTACCTAAAGAGAATTGAAACTTCACATAGGACTTTTGCTCACAACTTATTTGCCAGGATAAGGTTGTATGCTAATTGCTAAATAAATCACTGGCAAAGGGTATGAGATTGCCATAATTGACTCAGATAAATCATTTAGGGTGGGAGGAATGTTGGAAATTCAACCAAAATAATAACGTTAATTTTGTACAGTTTCATTATTCTCATACAAAGAATCATCTTATGTTTAAATGTTATATAAAAATATAGGCTTCTAAAGATTAGACAGCCCCATAAAACAAAACGAGGCTAATGGGGCACAACAGCCCAGGGACAAAGACTAGGAGGAAGGAGGCGACAGGAAAGCTGGTAATGAGGAACCCAAGGCTGAGAAGGAACAGTGCTGACATGTCGTGGGGTTGTTAACCATTGTAATAGGGCAATATGTGTGCTGTTTAATGAAAAATTATTTGTTCTGTTAACCTTCATCTAAAGTACACTAAAAAAAAAAATATATATATATATATACACATAGGCCTCTGAGATATCTATGTTTTTGTATCCAGAGGCAAGTGAAAATTTTTGCCCGCCAGATTCACATCTAAGTAGCTGCCAATTGATAAGAAACAGAAACAAAACATCTGTTCATTTCATTCCACCTCATGTCATTGTTAAATGTTTATGCTTCTGTTTTCTCCACTAAAATTATGTCTTCATGTCAGAAAAGACTGTCAATCTTTGAGTTATATATTTCACATAAAAGCTTGCAAAAAGTGAAGTGTGGATCAGGTGTCAAAAATACCTTCATTTCATTTAATTCCACAATTTGTAAGTAAAAGAGGAGTTGGGAAGCCCGGCTATACACTCAGAGCTCCTGCTCAGATTTTTAGTGTCTCACTCTTTTACTTAACAGACAGACAAGAATCATCAGACATTTAAGAAAGCCTCTAATGTGAAAAAAGATATCTTAACAAAGAAATAGAAAAAGGGAATTTGGAGAAGATAGATTATGTATATAATATAATGTTTCATACATATAGTATTTTTTCTATATCTCTATATAGAAAAAATATTATATGTATGAAACAATATTGTTGTTGTGTGCCGCTGAGTTGATTCCGACTCATAGCTCCCCTAGAGGACAGAGTAGAACTGCCCCATAGGGTTTCCAAGGAGGTGCTGGTGGATTCCAACTGCCAACATTTTGGTTAGCAGCCTGAGCTCTTAACCACTACACTACCAGGGCTCCTATATTGTATGAAACAATATAGGATCCTATAATAAAATGACTATTTAAAGGACCAGATGAAACCATATCTGTATATATATATATATATATATATATATGTATTATAGTGTTTTGGGGAGATATAACTGATAAATTTTTCCAGAAAGTTTAAAAACAAAAAGACCCAGAAAACTATAAAAAAGAAAGTTATCAGAGTTAGAGAATTAATCTAGGAATATCAATATCTAGTAGGAGGAGTTTCAGAAAAATGTAACAGAAAAAAAGAGAAGTGAAAATTATACTTAAAAAGTATGAACATTTTCCATAACTAAATTATAGTTTCCAGAAGGGTCCTAAGAGTACTCAGCACTGACTGAAAAAAGCAACTATACTAAAAATTATTATGTTAAAATTTCACAAAAGTGGATATAAAGGAAGAGAAGATCCTAAATTCTCAAAGATGGAGAAAAAAGGAGAAAGGTCACCTACAAAGGATCACAACACAGAATGTTCTCAGACTTTTCACAGGAAGCTAAAAGAACAGAGAGTGATGTTTTCAAATCTTTAAAACAAAATGATGTGGTACATCCAGTCAGACTCCCAATCACGTGTGACGGTTGTCGAAAGACGTTTTCAGATATTGAAGGTCTTGGCGAGCATTGATATGTCCTGCCTGGCCAGCAGTGGGGGGCAGCACCGCAGGTGTAATCCGTAGTCATGGGGAGTAAGGCAGCTCCACAACACTCTTGGAAAGGCTTGGTTCGGATTCCGAGGAAAGAGGTTGCAAAAGCCCGGTTGATTGGACTAAAGGCTTTTAACAAGGGAAAACTCACACACTGAAAGGCAGCAGAGATTCTCACAGGCAAAACCCGAAAAGCGCTGGTTATTAACCTAGGTTAGTATATTGGCATGCACGGGGGAGCTTTGTTCTAACATTTATACTCTCAAAAAGTGGGTAAATTACAAAGGAGGAAAGAATTGTGCTACAAGCTGCTGGAGGAAGGGAGGGGAAAGTCAAGTCTGAAAACCTTGGAGAGGGATCAATGGTCCTGAGGAGTTTATTTTACTAATTGACTGTTGGATTTGCACTTCAACGCCATTAATCAGTAGCTTTTGCTCCCAAAGCAGGGAAGGAAGGGAGGAAGAGAGGGGAGTCTGATTAATGGCCTTGTCTAACTAGGGATGGAGTCCTAGTGGTGCAATGGTAAAAGCACTTGGCTGATAACCGAAAGGTCAGTGGTTGGAACCCACCAGCTGCTCTGGGAGAAAGATGTGGCAATTGGCTTCCAAAGGATTTACAGTTTTGGAAACCCTATGGGGGCAGTTCTACTCTAGGGTCTCTGTAAGTTGGAATCAACTCCATGGCAGTGGGTTTTTGGTAACTAGGGACAGGGTTAATGTCAAGTCAGTCACCCTTGCTCAATCCCAGATTCCTCCACAGGCCTGATCCATATTGGAAATATCTAAAACCCCACAAGCATACAAATCCTCAGGAAGCTACTGGAGTTTGTGCTCCACCCAGTTGAGTGGGCAAAACAAGAAAAAGAATAGGGATACTGCAAAGAGGGCTTTCTTACAGAAGAGTGAAGGAATTTCCAGGTTAGTGGTCAAGGAAAGAAAGTACTGAATGACACTAAGCAATGAGCCTAAAGAACAAACGGTTCAGGTTGGAGCAGGAGAACAGAGAACTTCAGAAGCTATACTTCCAAGATAAAGTAAAACCGATCAATTATGTGACCAATTATGTGAATGTATTTTAGTTCACTGAGGAGATATATAGAGACTAAGGATGAACTGGCAATGGTCACACCAAAAGGTGGCCAAATGAAAACGTAGTGGGTGACTGCCTGCACACCCGAGCTGATCCCATATAGGAAAATTTAACGGACTCTGGTGTGCACGTACTTAGTTACAGAACTAACTACCTGGTGACAGGATATTAGAGATCAAAAGGTGTCAAAAATCAAACTAGTGCACATGAGCAGCCTATTTGGGCATATCAAAACAAAACAAAATAAGAAGCTAGGTCTCACTAAGCAAACACAAAATAAAATTATAATAAATTATTGATGACTCAGAGACAACAGTCAATATCAAGTCACATAAAGACGCAGTCCATGATGGCTTCAGCAAGCTCCCAAAAT
>NW_004444271.1:411828-413046 GCF_000243295.1 Trichechus manatus latirostris | reverse complement strand
AAAAAGATGAAAAAAAAAAAATACAGAAAGAAAAACAACTCAGCACAGAAAATTGAGGAGAACAAAGAAACAGTGAACAACACACAAAAAGAGATATCAGGATGACAGCACTAAACTCATACCTATCAATAATTACACTGAATGTAAATGGACTTAATGCACCAATAAAGAGACAGAGAGTGGCTGATTGGATAAAAAAGCATGATCCATCTATATGCTGCCTACAAGAGACGCACCTTAGACCAAAGACACAAACAGGCTAAAACTCAAAGGATGGAAAAAAATATATCAAGCAAACAACACTCAGAAAAGAGCAGGAGTGGCAATATTAATCTCTGACAAAATAGACTTTTTAAAGTAAAATCCACCACAAAAGATAAGGAAAGGCACTATATACTGATTAAATGGTCAATACGCCAGGAGGACATAACTATAATAAATATTTACACACCCAACAACAGGGCTCCAAAATACATAAAACAAACTCTAACAGCTCTGAAGAGAGAGTTAGACAGCTCCACAATAGTAGTAGGAGACTTCAACACGCCACTTTCGGTGAAGGACAGACCATCCAGGAAGAAGCTCAACAAGGACCCAGAAGACCTAAATGCTAAAATCAACCAACTTGATCTCATAGACACATACCGAACTCTGCACCCAACAGCAGCCAAGTATACTTTCTTTTCCAATGCACATGGAACATTCTCCAGAATAGACCACATATTATGCCATAAAGCAAGCCTTAACAAAATCCAAAACATCGAAATACTACAAAGCAACTTGTCTGACCATAAAGCCATAAAAGTGGAAATCAACAACACAAAAAACAAGGAAAAAAAATCAAACACATGGAAACTGAACAACACCTTGCCCCAAAACTGTTGGGTTATAGAAGAAATTAAGGATGGAATAAAGAAAATCATAGAATCAAACGAGAATGAAAACACATCCTACCAGAATCTTTGGGACGCAGGAAAAGCAGTGCTCAGAGGTCAGTTTATAGCAATAAATGCACACATCCAAAAACAAGAAAGGGCCATAATCAAAGCATTAACCCTACAACTGAAACAAGTAGAAAGAGAGCAGCAAAAGAAGCCTACAGGTGCCAGAAGGAAGGAAATAATAAGAATTAGAGCAGAATTAAATGAAATAGAGAACAGAAAAACAATTGAAAGAGTCCAAAAGCTGGTTCTTTGAAAAGATCAACCAAATTGATAA
>NW_004444271.1:400164-411728 GCF_000243295.1 Trichechus manatus latirostris | reverse complement strand
AAGGAAAGTACTGGCCCAAGAGACAGAATGGGCCACATAAACCAGAGACTTCATCAGCCTGAGACCAGAAGATCTATATGGGTCCCGCTACCACCAATGAACGTCCTGACAGGGAACACAACAGAGGGTCCCTGATGGAGCAGTAGAACGATGGGATGCAGAACTCAAATTCTAGTAAGAAGACCAGACTTAATATCTGACTTAGACTGGAGGCGCCCTGGAAAGCATGGCCCCTGGTCTCTCCACTACCCCAGAACTAAAACAATTTTCGAGGCCAACTCTTCAGACAGGGATTGGACTGGAGTGTGGGACATAGAGTGATACTTGTGAAGAATATGCCTCTTAGACAAGTAGATACAAGAGACCAAGAGGCGGCTTCTGTCCAGGGATGAGAGGGGAAGGCAGAGATAGTTAGGAGCTGGTTGAATGTTCATGGGGATTCAGGGGTGGAGGAGAGGAGTGTGGTGTTGCAGCATGGGGTGAGCGGTTGGGGTCTCATAACAATGTATGTTAAAAAAAAATTCTGTATGGGAGACTAACTTGAAATGTAAACTTCATTTAATTATAACAATAAAAAAAAAAGAAAACATAGTGAGCAAAACAGGAAATGTAGTGGTAATATATTACATGTCATATTTACATAGTTTTGCTGTGAATAATATTTACATAGCTACAGTAAAGGAAATACTTTATATTTAATTTGGTCAAAAACTATTATATGATTCTATTGGGAGTAGTTCTACTCTGTAACACGTGGTGGCCTTGAGTTGGAATCAGCTGGAGGGCAATTTTTTTTTTTTTGATTGGGAGAAAGTGTGTTCGTGTGTATGCGGGGGTTTATGTGTATGTTCTTTGACAGGGAGACAACAGGATAAGAAAGCCAAATTCTTCTCTTCTATTTTCCATTTGGGGAGCTGAATAGATATTACCTATGTTTCAATAATCAAGAAAGAGAAGAATACAAAGGTTAACAAGAATATAATAAATATATAAATAATGAAAGAAACAGCTAAAAACATTAAATGTGCTAACTCTGGATATTGACAATCTGGATTATGGCAAAGTAGAACAAAGGACTGTTGTTGTCTTGAAAGATTCGTAGAGTTCTACCTGTATCTAATTTTTTAATGAGATAGTATCTAAAAATTGGCACAAAACTGATAATATCTATTGACTACCTTCAAGAACATAGTATATAATTAAATTTTCTCTTTCTATATCAATGTTATTTAATTATGAATATATTGTTTAGGAGTAGAAATAAATATTGAAAGTAATATTGCTGTCCTCCGAAAACTTTTACTGAACATTTGCCTATCACTTTAATTTTGTTAAATAAAAACAAATGATACTCCATATTTATGACTTCAGAATTGAGTTTTTGAAAAATTAGCATTTTCATATTTTGGTATTTTATGCATCTCATTTTTTATACTATTTGCACTCTATCAAGGGATTTTGTAAATAGAACATGTATCTATCCCAGGATAGCTACTGCCTAGTAAATAGGTCCAGATGTTTAGGATAACAGCTTTCCACCTGCATGCCTTTAGGACTCCTTTGCCTTCCTTCTCTCCGCCTCCCACTAAGTTCCCTTCTGTCATATCTCATTTAATGTAGCAGATGTGGATTAACTAGGGGTATACAATATCTTTGTAGAAACTGAACAATTACAGATTTTGTCAGCATGGTAATAAAAAGCCATCAAATCTTTTAAGCTCAGAAGAACATTAGGTGCTAGAAAATGTTTAAATCACTTTATAATTCTCACATTCATGCTTGCTGGGTTTTCAAAGAATAATTCATATGAAAGCCACAAATAACTTTGGAGAGGAGAAACTGATTTTTCTTGTAAGATACATAATCTGATCTAGATGCAATTGATGTATTTGAAACTGAGTAAAATTAGAGAGATGGGGGATTTGGTTTCCTAAGTGAGTGGCATGAAGATAGCACTAGAAGGTAAAGTATATTCCCCGTGTAATGTAAGGAGCTTGTCTTTAGGGAAGCCTGCTGTGTTTAGGCAAAGCAAGCTCCAACAGAAGCTTGAATATACCCAAGGGTTGATCTATACTTATGTAGATACAATAACCATAGTTCTGTATGGCAAATTCCTTTCCATGCATGATGCTGACTCCTCTGCCAAGCTACTGAGGGAGAGAAAAATGATTACACTCTATGTCCAATTGATTCTGCCTCTCTTGTGGAGTGTGTCAAATAAATTGCATTTTTCCTGAGCCCATTTAGATGGAGTATTATCCTGCTGTGTTCCTTTGGATCCTGTACAGATATCTGATCGCTGAATTGTAACACTAATCATAATAATTATCTATGTAATAAGTTCACAATATGAATTGTTACAGATGGTCACATTTTCTATCACAGAGCAATCAAGCTTATTTGTACAACCTACTTGCTCCTAGATAAAACAAAAGGCAACATGTAAGTTTCTGTATGTTGATCACACATTCTAAGTGGCAATTTAGGTCTAGTACATCAGAGAAAATGATAGATGATAGGAGAGAGTACTAAAGAACTTTTCAATAAAAGCAAATTTGGATTTTGCTATTAGTTTTACAGATATTACCATCATATATCCAATTAAATACTAAAGATCTGTTTTTTGTTTTTTTTTCACAGCAAGCAATTTCTTTTCTCCTACCTAGAATCTTAAATCCATTTTGATGATGGAGGACATGCAAATGAATTATAATTCAAATACAATAGCAATACAAGTGTAAGCTGTTGAAATAGAATGTGGAGCGTATTTATGACCTTCATAAAAATGGTTTTCTAGGACTGACTGCAACAGAAACAGGCTACCCTCTCTGTCACTTTAATGGTGACCGTGTGGTGCTTTAGATAAAAAGCCATATCTGGTCACCATTTATAGGTAGTGTCAGAACAATGGCACTGAAGAGAGAGACTTGATTTTTGTTGCCTTGTTACTGGTTCTGAAACAAGGACCAATTTTGCTTATAGTATGCCAAAAAATTCATTGCAGGGAAGGAAAAATAACTTTTCCTCTGACTTTCATTTAATATTTCATCTAAATCTTTTAAATTTCCCAGCTTTCAAATTTGCAAACCAAAGGAATGCAAACTCTCTTCTGGGACTGCCTAAAGACATGGATTAGTTCATTTGAACTCCAATACAAATAACAAAGGTAACAATCTTTATGTCTCTGTTGGTGCCTGGTAGATAGTCACCTGAAAGATCTCAACATGTTCAAATATAAATGAATAATTTATATGAAAGATTGTTTTCATTAGATATTAAAAGGTTCACAGTGCAGTAAAAACCCAAATATATTTATATACTTATAAATTAATAAAATTATAAATAAGCCATAGATATTTCCATACCTGTGGTGATCTACTTTTGAAAAATCAAACACTGAAAGCCCTATAAAGCACATATTGCATTGCCATATGTCAGAATTCAGTAGAAGAGCGCTGGCTTTTTAATGTTTATTCTGTACTTTCTCAGTTGGAATCCACTCGATGGCAATGGGTTTAGTTTTTTTTTTGTTTATTCATTTGGGTATTGTGCTAACTGTCCTACACGTATTGTTTTATTTAACCCTCAGAGTAACTTCATGAAGAAGTACAAATATTATTTACACTTTCATTACAGAAAACTGATGTTGAGTGCTATTACTTACTTCACCTTACAGAGGTAACACAGCCGTAGGACTTAAACACTTAGCTTTCTCATTCCTGAGTAAGACATCTTAAACATGGATATTTTCAAGAAAAGTATTCAGAGGTGTAAAAAGAGTGAGAACATACAGAAGAGTCAGTAAAATATTTTCTTATAAAATATTACTTCCAGGTGTAACAGTATACTTTTTCATAAGTTAAAACCGTGACTTCCATGCAAATGTAGAATGAATGTTTGTCAAAGATTGACTAATTAACTAAGGATTGAACCAGTAAGAGGAAAAGCTGGATCACAGAGCATTTTGAAGAACTGGGTCCTTATAGACATTTAAAAGGTTAAATATAGAACTAATTAATGTCTGACAGGGTAGTAGAAAAAGATGAATTTGAGGTTATCTTTTCTACTGGACATTATTTGCACTTTTACCAGACAACAAATTAATGTATAATTTCAGAACCAAGCCCTTAATTAATAGTAAAAGTCTAACAAAGTATATTCTCCTAGATGATGAAATATTCCTTGAGTGAGCTTGGTAAACAATGTTTCTGCAATCTTCTGACTTTATTTGCATGTTTTCGGTAAGCTTTCTTTACACAGTTATCAACCTTAATCCTTGACACCTTGCTTGTGGCTTGCTGTCCCTCACACCCTGAGGCTCCATTTTCACTCAGTCTTTCCATTTAAGTCCTCCTCCTCTTTGACACCCTATAATTTCCCTGTAAAATATAAGTATAGGTTTCTCTTTATCATTCCTCTTTAGTGCTCTGAGGGCCCTTTCAATCTGAAACCCTTTTTTAAAAAAAATCTAGAAACTGCTTTTAATTTTTATCTGTTTTTGACATAAATGCATGTTATTATCCAGATACAAGCCTCCCTATCTCTTAGTTTCCGGGGCAGTGGTGGTTCAGTGGTAGAACTCTTGCCTTTCATGCGGGAGACTCAGGTTCGATTCCTGGCCAATGCACCTCATGAGCCACCACCCATTTGTCCGTGGAGGCTTGGTGTTGCTATGATGCTGAACAGGTTTCAGTGGAAGAAAGTCCTAGTGACCTACTTCCTAAAATCAACCGATGAGAACCCTACGGATCACAACAGTCTCCAACCGATCATGAGATTGGCGTAGGACCAGTCAGCATTTTGTTTTGCTGCGCATGGGGCACTCCTGAGTCGGGGGCTGAGTTGAGGGTAGCTAACAATGCCACTATTCTCTAAATTTATCTTTTAATCTTTTGTATTTCTTTGTTAGAGTTTTTCTCTGAGAAATGTCCTTGATCTGATCTTTCAATTTGCTAATTCATACCTCGTCTGTGTAACTAGAGATCTTACTTTCGCCTATTTTTAATTAACTATTCTATACATATAAAGAATTTAAATACATATAACCAGAATATATATTTTATTTTGCATGTTTATTTATTCTTGATAATACATTCCTTTTTCTCTTTTAGTTTATTATTTGGCTAATTTTAAATCTTGATAAATATGTTCTGATACTTCTGTTTCTGTCAGGATCAGTAGCTGCGCTTTTCAAATGTCTTGTTATTTTTACCTGTGAGTTCATTTTCCCCTAGGATTATAAAGTACCCTATGTGTTTATGTTTAGGAAGGAAAGCCAGACTCTAGTTGTCAACTCCAGTCTGCTAAAGGGATTTTTGGGAAGGGGGAATGGAGGAACCCTATAATGGAAAATCCTAGTCACCAGAAAACTATTAACAATGACCCACTCCATTAGGCAAATCCTTATGCAAATGACTTCACCATTTACCTTCCTCCCAAGGAGAATCAAAATTAGAAAAGGACAGTCCCTACAATAAATTGTAATCTACTAACCCAGGGGATAGGTCTCTAGATGGCGAAACTGGTTTACACTGAATTGCCAACTTAAAGGTTGGTGGTTAGCACCCACCCAGCAGTACCTCAGAAGAAAAGGCCTGGCTATCCACTTCCATTACAATTACAGTCAAGAAAACCCTATGGAGCAGTTCTATTCCGTAACGTATGGGGTTGCCATGAGTTGGAATCAACTCTATGGCAACAACAGCAAAGGGTAATAACCCAGGAAGCTGGTGCAGCTGAGCTCTAAACCGCTGCACCAGCAGGCCTCCAGTGTTGGGAAGAGACTGTTCTGACTTTATTCCTCATCACTTCTTGCCAGATCCCCGTAAGTAGACGGCTTCTGTGTTATTCTGATTTGAATCTTGAGAACACCCGTAGTGGCGCTCTGAGTAGCCATAGGCTGTTGGGCAGCTGCTCTTTGACCAAAGACAGTTGTAGGAGGGAAGCTGTAGCAAAGCTCCCATAGATTCCTCCCAGTTTTTACTCTCACAGGCTGCCTGCTGCTCAACCAAAACCACCCCCTGGACACAGCAGTTCACACTTCTCTCTGTGATCACAAGATTTTCTAACATTATATTTCTAGATGTTTTATTCGTTTTGCATTTTTACTTTTATTGTTGTCATATATACTTTTAAACAATACCTTTTATTGAAGAACACACTCTTATAGTGTGAAATAATATAAAGGGAATAAACACTTATAGTTCAAATATAAAACTTTATTATCAAGTCTATAAAGTGAAATTAGACTCATATTAATGAAAATATTCCATATCCTATACACTTCATTGCAGTCTTCTCAGAGAGAGCAATTTCACTTTGGGGAAATTGGAGGAAAAGGAATCCCTCAATACCATCTGAAAACCAAAACCAAACCGGTTGCTGTCGAGGGGATTCTGACTCACAGCGACCCTATAGGACAGAGTAGAACTGCCCCATAGGGTTTCCAAGGAACAGCTGGTGGATTCAGACTGTCCGCCTTTCGGTTAGCAGCCTGGCTCTTAACCACCGTGCCACCAGGGCTCCAAAATAGCATCTAGATTTTGTTTTGTTTTGTTTTTTACAGTGACTATAACTGAATTATCATTTGAAAATCCTCTATTTTGCAAAGTAAGGAAATGTAACAAAAATGCTTAATGTTGATTTAGACCTCTTGAAAGGTGAATGAAAATCTAGACCTTTTATCTTTTCCTGAGCGATTTGTTATTCAAACTCAGCTGGAGTTCTGAGAGCAGAATATCTTGCTTTATTGGATCTCCAGTCAAGGGAACCATTAATTCAGCCTATTTCATAATAAATTTAGAGAGAACCAGTTATGACAAAATACTTGATGGTGTGCCTTACTTGAACATGCATGGTTTTCAATTCTGCAGTAATGCGTGCTCTCCATTCATTGATTTATTTCAGGTTAAAAAAAAAAAAAAAAAGTAAAACAATAGGCTAACTACATGTCCTCTGAATTGATTTTACATTCGTTTAAGCTATGCCAAGCAATTTTAAGTTGAAAACTTCCTTACTGTTTGTGAAAATTATGAGCAGCTGAGCTACATGGTTTTTGTTACACTGGGGTCAGAGCTCAGGTTTTGTGATTTAATTCTTTTGCAAGGTATTCTAAGCTTAGCCAAATTTTTTTTTTTTAATTTTACGTTTACGTTTTGAACATGTACAGCCTGTGGATATCTGCAAAACTGATATAACTACTCATGATTTTTTTCTTGTAGAAAGTTGATACTTCAAGTTAAATTGGAGGAGAAACTCACTTCACACCTTGGGAAATGGCAGAAAAATAATTCAGTGACATAATTCCATGCAAATAAATTGGGGAGTGAATTCCATTTGATGTTTTAGTGAGATGGTAGCTACTAACTTTGGGAAGACTTGAAACTTGCTGTCTATATGAACACACTTAAAGTTTACCAGGAAGCAGCACTTGAGAGCTACAAGTTCATTGGAAGTACAGACATGAGTCCTTGCTCTATTTACAATAGCACTGCATGTTTTACCTATTTCAACTCTGGCAGAGGCAAAAAAGTTCTGGAGAGAAGAGGATGGGAGTGAAATGGTTTAATGCACAGGTGCTTCAGCTACCATTGTACTTTTGTGTTTCAAGTTATAATACATGTCTTAACACAAATCCCATTTTTCACATAATGTAATAACAACACTGCTGTGAGATAAATGCTGTTATTATGGAAATCCTATTAGCAAGTCCCTATGTACTGTACATGCAGGGCAGATTTATTAACATATCCTTCTGCAGTCACTTTCCTGAAAACAGCTTTACCAGGTATGAAACACTACACAGTAATGCCATTAATAAATGTATCTAAGTGCAGTATATACTAGTGAAATTTCAAATAGCTTGAAATGGCTTCTGTGAATGGTGACATTATTTCAAGTTGATGCATGAGCAACGAATACACTAACCTCCCCCTGCCCAACTTTTTATACTGCTACTTGGCAATTCATAGGTCATTTAAGTGCATAGTCAGACAGGTTAATGAGAAAACTTTGGGTCCTTTATAAAAAGCTGTCAGTAGATGGCAATGTGACTGTTTTATAAGGCATTTTTATTCCATATAGAACTAAAAACTTGAGATCATTCACATTTGCTACCTAAATTACTGTAATTTTTCCCCCAAAAAGGGCCCTTTTAAACTATTCTTTAAATAATTGATAGTTACAAATGAAAAGCCAAGCCTAGATTTTCCAAAGTGATCAAAATGGTTTTAATTTTCCATTGGTCAGGGTTGAATAAAAATAATGGTACAAACTATACCATCAATAACCAGAGATTGCAGAGCCTCCATTACAAACTAAAGCTCTTTTAGCACATTGATACTATCCACTCACTCAGACACTGGCCGGCAATGGCACACTGGTGCACCATTTAT
This sequence comes from Trichechus manatus latirostris, assembly GCF_000243295.1. NCBI lineage: Eukaryota > Metazoa > Chordata > Mammalia > Sirenia > Trichechidae > Trichechus > Trichechus manatus. Next base: position 403,335 of record NW_004444271.1, on the reverse strand, counting down.
TACAAGGCCCAGAAGAAATAATGTGGCCTCGAAAATTTTTATTTCAGTATGTTTGCACCTTTGCTTTCATCTTTTCAACACTTCTTATCCACATAAACCACCTCAGTTGTTATTAGCGGTGCTGTGTTAGCTACTTTCGTGTTGGCCCCTGACTCAGGATGACCTCACATGTTCCAGAGTACAACAGTTCCTTAGAGTTTTCTTGGCTGTAATCTTTAAGGAAGCAGATCACTAGTCCTCTAGGAAACGCAGTTAAATAACCTGGGTTACCATTTTCTCTCTAAAGTGAATGGAAATAACTTATTGATCTCGAATATTTTTTCAACTCTGATTAGTGGTTGAAAGTTTATCATCGTTTTGATTCTACTTTGATGAGCAAGTTATTCCAAAATGGGCTAAATGCTAGGGGTCTTATTCAGTCCAGAATTTCTGAGAGTTAGAGTCTATGAATTAGAATTAATTTTGTTCAGATACAAGACATCGGGAACTACCAGGATTTACTTTGTTTTTCTTCCCCATATCTTCTAACAAGTTTTCTTGAATGTAGCAACAGAAAATATATAAACCACAAAGATCCTTGAATCTGTATTTAAGGATCTAATATAAAGATCACTTTTGCCATTGTTTAAGAATAGGGATCATGACTTCTGTAGAGTTACACAGTTCTATATTTACATATATTAAATAATTAAATGAGACAATAAGCTTGCCTTGAAATTTTAATTTTAAAATTAAAAAATGACCAGTAGTTCTCTCTTAATAATTTATTTTAGATAAACATTAGTACTTTGCATTTAACCAGAAGTTCAGATTTTATTTTCTTGCTTTGGATTTTCTTTCTACCAGCTCAATTCAACCTTAACTATTGCCCCAGGGAAAGAATGTGATTCCTAGAGTACTTTCAATTCCTATTGAGAACATAGTTGCAATTTATCTTCACAACCTTTCATTTTTCATTTAAGGTAATTGTGCTCCTTGTAGTATGCCACTTTCTTCTATATAAAGCAATCAAATAAAATGTAAAACAGAAGTTATCAGGGAATTTGTAATACTTTTTATAATGAGAAAACAATTCTTTCTGATTATTTTGTTAAAAAAAAATCCATGGAGTTGTATATGAAATGTTTTAGTTGATAAAAATAGCTTTGTTTGGCAATATTTGCAGTTAAAGCACTGTTAAAAGGAAGTGTAAGTCTAAAAAAATACTAGTCAGAATTCTATCATTCCATTTGTGAGAGAATTTATATTATCATAAAAAAAAGATTTATGCATAATTTCTAGTAAAATAAAACTAGGAAATAGAACCTTCTGTAAGGAAAACATAAGAAGAAAGTGACTCTTGGAATTTCTCTTGAAAATAGAAACAGAAAAATAATTGAGATCTATATATTTTAAAGTATTTTTCCTTCAAATGCCCTTAAAGTTGCTCTTTAATCGATAACATCATTAGACATTTCTCCATCTGCCATTATCATGTACATGTGTGAGTGAGAAAACTTGTTCTGTGAAGTGATATTTTAATAATTATTTTTAAACCAAGTGTCTGGATGGAAGTTATATATCTTTAATTTTGCAAGATTTTCTTTAATGACCAATTAAAACTCAGAAGTATTTTTTCCTTTTATAAATCAAAAAAAATTCTCCCTTTTTATATTCTAGATTAATTTGTCTTATTATCCTACATAGATTTAATATACCAATCATAAAATATCTATAAAGCTTTTTAAAATTTTTATCACTCTTGCTATCTTTTTGTTATAAAACTCCTTATAGAGACATAGAATAAGCCCACTGACCCACCTTCAGTTCTTTAATAGGGTTTGAAGTTCAATCATAAAGAGTAGATTTGATTTTTAAAGATGAAGAAGTTGAAAGAATAGCATATATAATCTGGATATTCTTAATATCTGAACTGTACACTACCCAAGCCACCTAAATGATTAGGTATTGAAGGTTAGGCTGTATGTCATTCAAAAGACAATTTTCCTTGGACTGGCAATAATATCATAGAGTGGCCTAAGACCTCAAACTCATAAGTTATTATCAATCTGACTTCTTCAGGAGAGATGCTATTTTATAAAAATCTCTAAGGTTAAAAGAAGAGACTCAACTTGCATTAAACATCTTTTACCTCACTTGTTTGAGAAGAGATACAGCAAATTTTTTATACACTTACTTCCTCTGGAAAATTCCATGATTGAATGGATTGTGAAACTCATTTCTCTTAGGAGATTGACATTTAAACACTGATTTAGACCAAGTATGTTTTCTGCATGCAATCAAACTTCATTGAAGGTCTATAGTGTTCTAAGTATTGCACTGGGTACTATTTGAGTGTTAAATAAAATACTATATCAGGGTTATTCTTTGGAAAGGAAAAGCTTCTTGACGTCACAATATATTTATTCTAATTCACTTACTCAGATGTTTAGATGTAGCTTTGACATCATCAGGCATGAAAATCTGAAGGTTAAAAGGAATCATAGTCCTACAGAGTTGAAAGAATCTTGAGAAACTTTTAGTAGGTTTCTTCCTTCAGTCAGAACCCATTATCTTAGATATATGTGAATAACTCCAAGAATATTGTCAAGAATAACATTTTTTTTTTTTTTAATGTGAAGCAACACTGAGACCAGGGAAACTCTGCATATAACCAAATCTGTTACTTAAGAAAATGTTTAATTTATTCTCTCTTAGATGGAGCAAGGTTTGTTGAGAGCTTCTTTGATATAGCTTGAGACAGTTAATAAATTATGACCCTCAGCTTGTGCGTTTCCTATCTGAGTACTAGTAGTCCCCGACTTAGGATGGATTTAAGTTATGACGAACCCCACTTACGATTGTCTTTTTTTTTTTCTTGTACATTTTATCTTTGGTAATACGTACTACATACAATGTTAAAATATACCTGTTAGTTTATATGCGATGTTTTCAATTCCCAAAGACAAATAAAAATCAGATTTATAAAGATACTGATAATAAAAGACAATAATAATATAAACTAAAAAAAAAATGAGGTATTTGACTTACATCAGAACTGACATACGATGGAGTCATCAGAATGTAATCCCATCGTAAGTTGGGGACTATCTGTAAACAAATTTCTCTTATTTTCTGTGATTAGGATTTTGGAAAATAAAGATGCTTAATGAATTTTCAGGGTATATATTT